>NC_022014.1:726508-753147 GCF_000317375.1 Microtus ochrogaster
AGATGGTTGTGAGCCACCATGTGGTTGCTGGGAATTGAACTCAGGACCTTTGGAAGAGCAGGCAATGCTCTTAACCTCTGAGCCATCTCTCCAGCCCCAAGGCTGAATTCTTTTTTGGGGTCTCTGAAGGGGATGCTTTTTGTGGAGAGCCTTTTCCTCTTCTACTTCTAAGGCCTTGTGGCTTCTATTGAGCCCTTGGGGTGAGGTACCACTCTCCCTGTTTGCTGCTTAGCTGCCTCAACTCCACCCACACCCGAGGGCGTTTGTCCACAGGTGCTGAAGATGAAGGACATGCACATCTTTGTGGACTGAATTATTCTCTAGAACCTTCTCTGTTCTGAACCTCAGTGAAGAGCTTGTAGCCAAGATCGCTACACAGACTGTAGGACCAGAACCCCTGCTTGTCAGGCAGATGCCTGCTGCTGAACGACACCCCAGCTTTGCTCTTACTAACATATGTCTGCCTGGGATGCACCTTCTATGAGGCTGCTTGTCTTTCTCCTGACATCCTTTCCCAGATGTTTCTCAGCCAAAGAAGTCCCCACCATCCTTCTCTGACATGCCAAACAATGGCATTTAGAGCCCTGGTTTTTTGAAACCTCCATGTCTGTCCTTGTCCCGGCTAAGATGTGCATTCTCAATCAGTCGTGTAAGATAGGCATTGTGGTGCAAGCCTGCAATCCCAGCACTTGGGAGTCTGAGGCAGGAGAATCACAAATTTGAGACTATTCTCAATAGACACAAATTTGAGACTTTCTACCAAGACCTTGTCTTAAACACAATTGTCTGAGGTTTGTGATGTGTGTTGTTGCCGTGATCAAATGACAGATAAAAAGTTGTGACGATGTCTCAATTCTGAGGAAATACTTCAGTACTCAGAACCCAATAGTTCAGGAATTAAAAAGCAAATCAGAACTTTAACTTTTATAAATATTTTTAAACATAGAATTATGATACTAAGAATTGTGTACTGGGATGGAGAGGCAGCCCAGTGGTTGTTAAGAATGTGTATGATAGCTGGGCGGTGGTGGCGCACGCCTTTAATCCCAGCACTCGGGAGGCAGAGGCAGGCAGATCTCTGTGAGTTCGAGGTCAGCCTGGTCTACAGAGCAAGTTCCAGGACAGGCTCCAAAATTACACAGAGAAACCCTGTTTAGAAAAGCAAAACAACAAACAAACAAACAAATAAACAACAACAAACAAAAGAAAAGAAAAAGAAAACAAAGAATATGTACGGTGAGTAGCAGAGGATGCAACTCTGGGTTCCAGCACCCAGCTAGGCGGCTCACACTCCCCCATAGCTCTCGCTCCAAGGAATCAGTCTTACCCCATCTCCTGTATCAAGTGGTTGCCTGCGTTCACATACTCAAGCCACCCCATCATGCACATATCATTTTGTTTCTGATTTTTTTTTTTCCAGACAGGATTTCTCTGTGTAGCCCTTGTTGTCCTGGAACTAGATATGTAGCCTACACTGGGATTAAAGACCACCACCTGACTATGTACACATACGTTAGAATGATCAAAATAAATCTTAAGAATTGTATAAAGAGTTGTGATCATAAGAAGTTTCCTAACATAAAATTATATCAGAATGAATTAATTTGGTTTTAGTGAGGAAAAGAAAAAAGATATCACTTCTTTTCCTGAGTCATGAAGAATTTTTTATGTATATATTAAAAAATAGCTGATGGTGGATATGAAGTTGCTTTGCTATTAGATTCTATTTGGGAAATCGAGAAGGGTGATGTGAATTTTATTTATCAAATGTCAGTGTTTACGGTATAGTGTGAATAGCGTCCTTTGTGCAATTTAAAGTTTGTGAAATGTCACCCGGAAATGTGAGGGGTCCACGAAGTCTTGTCAGAATTTGTTTAGGGGTGATGTCAGCTAAAACTGCGCACAGTGGTATCTTGTGCACAGTAGGTGCTTAAAGATGCTTGCAAAACATCCCATGGGGGGGGCTGGAGAGATGGCTCAGTGGTTAAGAGCATTGCCTGCTCTTCCAAAGGTCCTGAGTTCAATTCCCAGCAACCACATGGTGGCTCACAACCATCTGTAATGAGGTCTGGTGCCCTCTTCTGGCCTTTAGGCATACACATAGAAAGAATATTGTATACATAATAAATAAATAAATATTTAAAAAAAAACATCCCATGGGAATGAATTAAAGTGACCATGGAAAGCTTATAGGTAAGGGTTTGCTAAGGAGAGCCTGGAGGATTCTTTAATGTGCTCCTGACCACTCCTGAGCCTCTTACGGATTCTGGGATTCTAAGACATCATTTCCACCACCCCCTTTTAGATTAGGAAGTTGGGGATTGGCCTAAGGCAACAAATATGACCTTATGGTCTTTGCCAACTCTTGGAAGACTAGAACTGAGGAAGGGAATAGAGTTTAGTTGTCTGCTCATTTATGCATCCACCTGTCCGCTCACCCACCCCTGCATTCACCCCTCCATCTAACCATTCATTTCCACAGACGGCTAGGGCCTTGGCTATGTACTTGATGTAGAGGTTGGGCCTCCTCCTGTGAGGGTGACTCAGTCTCCTTTTCCCGAGGAATTGCAGTCTGTGGTGAACTGCCAACCTCGTGGTCCTTCCTGGTTTCACCTCGAGACAGCATGCGCTTCCCTCCACGTGTTTTAGGATTGCATCTCACTGATGGAAAGTGTGTCTGGTGGAAGGGGGCTTTGCTGCCCACGCCGGTCACTATGCGGAACGGGATCCACGGTGCAGTGGCTGCTCCACGCCTTCTCGGGCCCTTCTGACCACTCCCACACCACCGTTCACCTGAGTTCCCAGCTGCCTTAGCCTGCCGATTCCACATTCAAAGGAGGGAGTTCATTTTTAGAACTGATGAGTAGATCAGAAAACAATGTCTCCAACCGGATGTTATCAAAGCTTTGCATCTGACTCCCCCTCCCCCACTTCAGTTCTTAGGATTGAACCCAGGGTCTTACGGATGCTAGGCTCTATGGCTGCGCTACATCCCCATCCCACCAGAGCTTACTTAAGGCTCGGGAACTTTGTAGATGGTGCAGGAAGATGGTGTATCCTAAAGTAAGGATACAGAGTCTGGGGCAGGCTTCCGTCATCAGCATCTGTGTTCAAAGTGGTCCCTTCCACACCTTAGAGGACGAGAAAATGGGCAAGAGGTATTTCTGACCTCTGAGATTTATCATTAAAACAATAAAATTCTCTGAGTGAAAAGAAGTAAGGCATAAAATTGTGTTTCTTTTCCTGTCTCTCTCCCATCCTTCTGACAGATAGATGTGAGTGAAAGCGAGTCACAGAGAAGGGTGCAGGCTCTGACCTGGGTCTCTCAGGCTTCGTCTGTGTGCCTCTGCTGAGGGGGCTGTGTGGGCAGAGGTGGTCACACTGCAGAGGGGATGGGGGAAAGTGCTCTGGGGGCAGAGAAGAGCTTTGGAGAACACACCCAAGAAGCAGCCGTGGGCAAGCGGAGAACCCTATTTTAAGAGTCGGGGAGACTTTTTTGGGGGAGTTAGCCAAGGCTAGGCATGAGGGGATGCTGTGAAGGGGGGGGACACCTGTGGGTAGGAGGGGAGGTGGAGAAGGAGAGCAATGGGGAAGGAGGCTGATCGATTGTTGCCGTGGGTGGAGAGTTAGACCCTGCCAGCATTCCAGGACTGGGGTTGGTGAAGATGCCTTGGATTAGCTTTTGTCTCTCCATGTCATTTCCTAAAATGCAAAGCTTGGGTTTCTGTAAGAAAGCAACATAGCCCAACTGCTTGGGCTACAGCGGTCTGAGGCTTTCTGGCTCTGGAGCAGGGAGCTCAGATGCCGAGCAGTTAGCTTCTAGGGACTGGCCTCTTTCCTTGACTTCCAGATGACCACCTTCCTGCCTGGGCAGCATCCTCACTGTACACAGATGCTGTGGTCTGGGTTTGGAATGGGAATGTCCCCCTCAAATCAAATGCCCATGTGCTAAAGGCCTAGTCCCTCGCTCGACACTATTAGGAGGTGATGGAAGCTTTACTAGGTGGACCTTGTGGGAAGATGGCAGTCACTGCATGCATGCCCTTGCAGGGGTTTGTGGAACCTTCTACTCTTTCTTTGCAGCAGCTTTGAGCTGAACAGGCTTCCTTCCCCACGCGTTCCTGCAGCGATCTGTTGTTTAGCCACAGGTCCAAAGCTACAGGGCTTGTCAGTCATGGACTGAAATTTGCTAAACCTTTCTGTTTTATAAGCTGATTGTCACAGGTATCTTGTCACAGTGATCGAAAGATGACATGGCATTCTTAAAACCACATTTCCTTCCACAGACTGATTGGATTAGGGACCTACTCTATTCTGATATGACCTCATGTTACCCTAAATAATCACATCAGCAGCAACTGTTTCTCCAAAAAAAGTATTGAGGTTAGGGCATCAATATGTGAACTTTTGAGGGGACTGTATTTTAACCCACAATATGGGTAGAAAAAAATACTGAATTACTAGTGACCTGGCTTGAATTGTATTTTTTTAACCAAGTATTAACTTAGTAAATGACAAAAGTCTAAGCATTTTCTATAGCTAAAATCATAACGAGAGTAATGTGCCTTTTGACAAATCTGGAGTGGCAGGTGTATGCCACACCTAGCTCAATCCAGCTACTTTAATCCTTGCACTTGAGGTAAAATTCCTCTCTTTCTTGTGGCTTCCAAGGCCTTTAAGAGCAGCATCTATAATCCCCCACATACCTCAGGCTATTTTGTTCATTCTGTTCTGGCTGTCTGACTTTTTCCCATTAGTGGAGAGCTATTAACTCAGCTCAGACAGTGCACAGGCTGTGTCCTTGGTCATCAACGCTCTTTCTCCCCAAAACTGGTTCCTCCCACTTTGCATGATGTGTGTCTCCTCAGCCTTCAGATGGAGCTGAACTCTTACCACCCCATGTAAAACATGTTACTGTATTATGATCTCTTATAGGGTAAAGGGATGGGATTCCAGCTAAGTCACAGAAAGAGTCTGTAGTTTTAATTAAGGATCTTAAGATGAGCTCGCCCTGGATTATCTGGATTCTTGAGTGCAATGACACATGCCATTGTAGGAGAAAAACAACATGGAGAGGAGAGGGAGAGGTCACATGAAGATGGAAGCAGAGATTGGAGTAATGTGGCCACCAGCCAAGGGATGCTCAGAGATATCAGAAGCAGGAAGAGAAGAGTTTCTCTTAGACCTTTTGGTGTGTGTGTGGGGGAGTTGTCCTGCTACCTTGGTTTTCGAATTCTGGCCTTCAGAGCCGTGAGAATAACACATTCCTGTTGTTTTAAGCGATGCTGATTCCTGATGTAGGTGGGTTTGTGGCAGCAATCACAGCACACTGGTACATACAGCATCCTGTTCTTCCCCTTCATGCATCTTACAGTCTTACAATGCCTGTCCCAGCTTCAACCCTTGCCAAACGGTCAGGATCTACCCTTCCCATTCCCAGTTATATCAGCAGATACTGAATAGCATTTGTTGAGCGAGAGAAAGTCCACAGTACGTCTCCTTGCTCAGACCTCAAAGTATCATTCAGGGAAGCCTTAGGTAGAGGGGCTCTAGGCGGTGAAAGGGAGTTTCTCCAGAGTTAGGCATCACCCGCAGGCCTTTGAAATGGTCTGGTCCCTCTGCTGCTGAGCTCTTTATTTAGGGAAAGGGAGGTATTTGTGGTTCTGTATCTTGTAGTGTAAACCATTTTCTCTGCGATAAACCTTCATTGTGGAGGGAAACTGATTGAGACACAGGGTGTTCCAGAAGGAAGTGAAACATCCCATTCTGCAGGGACACCCTCTAAGCTCAGGAAGTAAATAACTCAGAAGCTTCAGGAAGTCCCTGAAACTTACCAGATTCATTAGCCCCCTCCCCTCCCCAAGCTTATATAACTGTGAGGCCTTCTGACACATTCTCTGGCCAGACTAGCTGCCCAGAAGAGGACTTAGACCAACGGAGATGCCTGGAAAAGACACTCTTCCACATGCTGAATGCCCTGTGGGTTGTGCCATGGGCTGCAGGGTTGCGGTGAGCTATCACCCATGCCTGGGTGTGCTTTTGGTGGTACAGCCATCTTGGAATCGCTTCTGCTCCTGAGATTAACCCCTCACCCACATTCCTATAAGTGACCCCGGTAGAACTCATTGGTTCACAAATGAGATGGTGTCTCTACTTTGGCTGTTGTTAGTTGCCTGTCTGAGGTGAGCAGATGATTGTTCGTGTTTTCACAAGAGAAGCGCCACACAACAGGTCCTTTTATAAATGGTCCCGGGTGCTGGCCAGCAGCCTCATCAGGGGCATGGAGGCATAGTGCAGGAGGTCCTGGGGTTCAGCGGATTCAAAGCCAAAGAAAACACATTCTTTGAAAAGAAGGGTGATTGCTCAAGGCTTTGTCTGATGTTAAGGCAGAGGGGATGGGCCATTTGAATTGGCTTAGTATTCATGATAATAGATGGTTCAGGACTCAATAACAGGGTATAGTTCTATTGAGGGATTCCACTGAGCTCATAGACCGCGGGAGTGTGGCTCGTCAGCAGAATGCAGGGGTTAGGTTACCACACAGCTTGTCAGTGAGGACCACTGCTGATCACTCCTGAGAGAGGAGTCGCACAGGGCTCCTCAGACCTGCGTGCCTAGAAAACCAAAGCCGAAAGAGAGGTGCTAAATTTAGCGGGCGAATGAGCGTATGTCTGTAGCCCAAAGTAGACCCAGGCTACAGTGAAGTGGGTTTATTGTGTTGTATTGGTTAAAGAAATTTATACACAAACCATCTCAGAGATGCCACAAAGAAGCAATCGGGTCACACAGTTGTCACCTGGAGTCATCACGGTAAGGGTGAAAGGGGGCATGGCACAGCATGAGGTAATAGGGACCAGTGAGTACTGTGGCCACTTGAAAGTGTTTACTGTGGCCATACCCTGAGTTTGCCAATTAGAAGACCCTGCAGTCAGTGCACAGACTTGCTTACCTGCTTACCATTTGACTAAAGAGTCACAAGCAAAGCCTCCCATTTCCATAAAGTTTTATTGAAACTCAGCCACACTTGTTTATTGAAGTACTATCTGTTACTCCTTTTGAGGTGCGTTAGTCAGATTTCCACCACAGTAACAAAATACCCGAGATGATCAACTTACAAATAGAAAAAAAGGTTACTTTGGCTCACTGTTTTGAGGTTCCATTTCCTGGGCAATTGGTCTGTTCTTTCCGGGCCTGTGGTAAGATAGGCTATCATGGCCACAGTGTGTGTTGAGGAAAACCGCTTGCTTTATGACCAAGGAACAAAAGAAAAAAAGAGAAAAGGGCTAGCGGTCACCTTCAATCACCCAATGATCTAAAGACTTCCCGCTAGGCCTTGCCTCTTAAAGTCTATACCATTTCTCATTGGCTCCAAGCTGGGACCAAGTCTGTAGCATGTAGGCCCATGTGTGTGGGGGAATAATCAGATCCAATTGGCAGCAATTGAACTGAGAGGTGTGGAGAGGACAGATGGCCCTCAGAGCTGAACATGGTGATTGTCTGCCTGAAAACGTTGGGCTTCTAGAGGGCAAGGGGCACCCCCTAAACTCAGCTGGCGTTTGTGTACATTGTGAGGGTGTTTCCCTCTTGGATGGAACAGCAACAGCTATGACCTTTTGGAGTCTCGGAGGATGGTGGTGGTGTGTGTTAGCCAGCCTGGGTTCTACTGTTTCTATGAGTTCTGTAGTTTGGGCACAGGCCTGTGACTGTCGTGTGGCGTGGAGGATTTTGAATTCTAGAAGGCCTTTGTCTGAAGGTTGTTGATACCTTAAACCCTCAAGTATAGCCACTTAAGACAGGAGTGTCGTATCAAATTTAAAACACAGAACTCATAAACAGCAATAAAAAAATTCTCCAACTGTTCAACGGTACCTTCAATAAGTGGAACTAACTTACTCATTGTAATTATACTTCTAAAGCATAGAACAACAAAAGCTTTAAGAACATGGAAGAAACCACACTCGTATGAGTGGAAAAAAGGGAAACGGACGAAGGACCCAAACAGGTATTTCTTAGAAGAGAAGGTGCAAGAAGACAGCTTGTGGGTTCCTGCTTGGTAGGTGTCATGAGGGTCAGGGAAGTTCAAGTCAAAACTAACACTGCCCGTCCATTTAGCTGCAAACAAATCTTCCTTCTGTGTAACTAGATTTAGGTTATAATCGCAATGGAAGCATAGACCGTGTGCTTGAATGTTATTTGCGTTTTTGTAATCCCTCACCAAAAATTTACATGGTCTTCTGTCCCCAGAATCTTATTGTAAAAAGAATCAAATTCTGACGCTGGAGTTTTGCTTCTCCTCCTTCTTATATTTATTCATTTCTATTTTATATGTGAGTATTTTGCCTGCATGCATGCACATACATCATGTCTGTGTATGCATGTACATTCATCATGTCTGTGCGTGCATATGTATACATCATGTCTGTGCATGCATGTGCATTCATCATGTCTGTGCGTGCATGTGCATTCATCATGTCTGTGCATGCATATATATACATCATGTCTGCGCATGCATATATATACATCATGTCTGTGCATGCATATATATACATCATGTATGCACATGCATGTGCATTCATCATGTCTTGGTGTCTGAGGAGGTGAGACAAAAAGATCAGATCCCCTGAAACTGGAGTTACTGGTAGTTCTGAGCCAACATGTAGTTCTGGGAATCGAACCCAGGTCCTCTGTAAGAGCAGCGATTGCTCTTCATTGCTCGGCCATCTCTCCAGCCCCTGGAATACATCTTAAAGTTCTTTCTGATGGACTCTCCTCATGCAGTTTCTTTTTAAACTGTCAGCCGACTGCAGGGCCAGAGTTTGCCCTGCTGCAGGCTATGCATTAGGTTAAGAGGCGCTCCACACGCACCCTCATGACTTCTGGCAGCCATGGGATCATCGTCCATGTTTCTGAGCATCGGATTGGCAGAGCATTGTGGGCCGCTTGCAGCTACAGTGTGCTTTGACCACGAGTCTGCCTTAGACTTGCTGAGGCCGGGGACAGAAGCCTGGCGGCTGGGATGGGCCAGAGTTGCCTCTGTTTCTCCCATGAGTTGCTGCACCAGGCTCTGCCCTACTTCAGGTTACTCCGGATTGTGTATAACGGTGGTTTTCCAGGTGGTGCCCTGCGCTGGGACACTCAACTTTCCGAGCAGCCTTTGGCTCTATTTTGAGGGCAGAGGGTGACTGCAGGTCCCAGGTGGATCTAGAAATGGCTCCATCATCATCCAGGACAGACTGATAAATGATTTATTCCTGGGACTAGAAATGGAGCCAGCTTTTAAGTTTATTGGGGTGAGTCAAAACTGTGAGGCACAAGGGTACATTAAAATTGTATCAGGAAGGTAGGTCCAAGAGCCGGTAGCCAGATACACCCAGACCCCATAAAGTGAAGGACATTTAATGCTGTGATGGCATGGCCGCACATCAGCCTATCATGGTAGATACTGATACTGGGTGTGTACGTGTCAAGGACCAAGGTCTCCTCCACTATTCCTGAAGGTGTGACATGGCTCAGCGCCCCTGTGGCCTATTGATGCAGCCTGTTTGATTGCCTGCCTACTCATGTTTGCGCCTCTGGACCCGCTGTCTCCTGCTTCTGACGTCTTTCCTGCCTCTGGCCTGTTTAACCTTTCACCCCAAGCTGAACTCTGCAGCATCACCCTCCAGCCTGACTGCGGTGGCTCCAGGAGCTGCTCTGGTCTGGCTCGTTCTTATCCTTGCAGGTCCTTCCAAAGCCTCTGGCACTCTGCTGCAGCCCCCTTCACTCATTCACACCCGTTCTCCAATCCCCATATGCACAGAGATACACGGGAATATTTACTGTGATATGAGAGTTGATGTTAGTCACTAGGCTGGGAATGAAAGAAGCCACAGTTGCCTCGGCCAGGTAACTAAGGGAGGTGGGCCATAGAGCGGATGGTTGTCACTGAAACTCCTGAACCCTGTGAACTCACCATGGTTCAATAAATCGTGGCAATGTGGAAAGACGAACGTGTTCAGCTATGTTTCTGGGTAATACTACACTACACAAATCTACTTTCCTTTCTGGTAGAAACCCTGGGTTTTCTGGAGGAAAGTCAGTCAGGTTCTCAGATGTCTTGACTGAGACCATGCCCCCTACCAGAACTCACATCTCTGCCATACCGACAAAATAAATCCCTGGTCATCAGTAAAATAAATCCCTGGTCATCAAAGGCCTTCCTATTGCTTGTTATGATTTATTTGTTTTTGATTCAGATGCATCCTAACCAGGCAGCTGTTAGCTTCTCACGCAGAAGGAACAAGCCAGCTGCCTAGGTCCCTTGGTAGGGACAGGAACCCTAATTGTGAGTTCCTTCTGGAAGTACCTCTGAGTACCATTGTCTAGGGATCAGAATTTTGGCATATGGCTCTGTCTATGTTTAGCATCTATATTTAGCAATATTTACTCAGTGATATGTTATCTATCTGAAATTGTTGTATGATAAGATTATTTTGTATACTAAATTTAATTTTAAAAAGCAAAAACAGTTATATGAACTTTGAGGGACAAACATTCTGAGCGTAGCAGCTGGTAAGTGCTCGAGACCTTAGAGGCCGTACCTTTCCCACTGTCGCATGCAAAGCCAGGGGTCTTTTCTTTCCATTTTATCATTGGCATTAAACTAAGAGAAGAAATTAGAAGTTTCTGCTGGCCTCATGACCACTGCATCCATGGCCCTCTTACCTGGGTCTCCTTGGCTCTTGGCAGCGCAAGAAGGGGATGGACTTCTGTCATTCTTCTTCTTGTTGAGATGGAGCTAAGTCCTTCCAACTGGAAATGGGGGCTCCCCATCAGTGTGGGAGTCACTCTGTTGATCTAGAGTGTGGGCTGGCAGGACTGTGGTTGGCTTGGAGCTAGATGTGACTGTTGTGCGAGCGGCGGGCCCCCTTCCTGCCACCCAGCTAGCTTTATCCGAAATAATTACATGGAAACTGTATTCTTTTAAACACTGCTGGGCCCATTAGTTCCAGCCTCTTATTGGCTAGCTCTTACATATTGATCTAACCCATTTCTAATAAGCTGTGTAGCCCACGAGGTGGCTTACCAGGGAAGATCTTAACCTGCGGCTGTGTTGGGTGGGAGAATCATGGCGACTGACTGACTCGGCTTCTTTCTCCCAGCATTCTGTTCTGTTTACTCCACCCACCTAAGGGTTGGCCTATCAAATGGGCCAAGGCAGTTTCTTTATTAATTAACCAATGAAAGCAACAGATTAGAAAGAAATCACTCCCCCATCATGTGACTAGGTACACGAGAGGCGCGGAGGACCCCAGGTCCTCTCTGGAGGAGTCTGGTTTCAGCTTCCCTGGTAATTCCTGCATCTAGGCCTCTAGAGTGCAGGAGTATCTAGAGCAGCCTTTCTCAGTCTTTAGATTGTGATCCCTTTGGGAGTGCCGCACATCAGATATTTACATTATGATTCATAACAGTTACAGTTGTGAAGTAGCAACGGAAATAATTTTGTGGTTGGGGTGACCACGACATGAGGAGCTGTATGAAAGGGTCCTCAGCAGTAGGAAGGCTGAGGAGATCTAGAACTAAAAGGCGGCAGGACTGGGCAAGTGCAGGAAGGAGAGGCAAGTGCCCTGCCTTCCCTGCTCAGTGCCCTGCCAGGAAAGGCTCATTTTGTAATGGGAAATTCAAATTGTGTCTCCATGGCTCTGGGGACATATGTGGCAGTGAGCTAAGTAGAAGAGTGAGGGACTTGGGCATCGATCCCTGACACTTACCCTCAGCTTCCTTCCTGGATGTAGTCTGCCATGTCCTCTTCCACCAAGCTAAGGGAGTATGGCGTAGTGGTTGGGGGTGGCCAAGTAGATCTTGACATCTCATGGTCTGGGTTCAAATCCCAGTCCACCATTTGCCACTTTGGGACCTGGGACCCAAAGCCCAAGGTCCCAGGAGTCAAATGGGACCTGGGGATGAAGTGAGCTGAGACAGAGAAAGCACCACAGCAGTGCTCGGCACACAGGACATCAGAGACAGCATTCAGTAAAGGTAACCTTCGGAGATCAAGTAACATCTCCAAAGAGATCCAGCAGGGAGTGGCAAGGGCAGAATCAAGACCCATACTAGAGCCTGGCTCCAGAGCGAGTCTTCCCCTCAGGCTGTGGTGCTTCTCAGAGGAGTGGTGATCCTGGGAGAGAGGCAGGCTGGTATTTCATGCTCCTTTCTATTGCAGCTCTGCTGGAATCTGCAATATCTCATCATTCCTAATGCCGCGAGAAGAAAGCACGTTCCTGTGCTACAGGCAAGCATAGGGATAGCTTATTAGCCTAGGACTCTGCCTGGCTTGGGCTGTGTGCATGCCCTCTCCTAACCAGGCACCTAGCAACCCGGAGACCTCCTCTGCATCAGGCTGCATGCACTTATCATTTCAGACATGACCTGAGTGTCTCCTTCCCTAGCAACCTTTAAGAACTCTGCTCTGTGGTCAGTTTCTGCTCAAACATATTCTAGAATATATTCTGGTACTGGAGGCAAGGGGTTGATCTGGCTTGAGCTAGTTTGGGATACATGTGTTTTAAAGACAAATTATGTCCTCTGAATAACTGTTTAGGGAAGAAAACCCCTATTTATTACTTATGCCTACATATAATTAGGAATGCGTATGATTAAAATCAGATGCATCATGGGAAGGGACAGGTGCAGCGAGTACGGGCTTATGTAATTCGAGCCTGTCAATCAAAACAGAGAACTATCCACCTGAAGCCCTTTAGCAACCAACTCCTCCTCCTGAACGCCATCCTGGAACAACCCCAGCAGTAACAAGGGCCCTTGAGTATACTTGCTTGCAGTGTGTCTGATCTCTACCATGCCTTTGCTTCTGAATAAAGTTTCCTTGGGATTTAGCAGTCTGTATTCTTCAATGTTCTGAACAAGACTCTGAGAACTTGGAAACACCTGTCCGGACAGCACCCATTAAAGTTATTATTTAATTATTTTTATATACGTATGTGTTTGTCTCCATGTATGTTAGTGTATTACTGTGTGCCTGGTGCCTGTGGGGGCCAGACGAGGGTGTCAGATCCCTTGTAACTAGAGTTCCAGATGGGTGAGAGCTGCCAAGCAGGTGCTGGGAATTGAATTCAGGTACTCGGAGAGAGCAGCCAGTGCTCTTAACTACTGACGTATCTCCCCAGCCTTTCTTCAGGTCACCTGTCCTTGCCTCCAAGGGGGCTTTGTGTTTTAGAACAGCATGGGAAATGCTTGCTCACAGCAAGTTCTTACATAGAAAGAGGATGTCCCATGGCAGTCCTCTAGCTTAACCCCCGGCAAGGTAATTTGGACAATCGGAAGATGCAGTATCTCACATAGCGGGAAGCTCACAGGATGCCTTCAGATGTGGCGTGACCAGGTTACCCTCAGTCTTTCTCTGTTTTTCTCTGGCCTCACCTTGCCTCCAATGTTGACCTTACTTTGGGCTTGCTTTTTTCAACACGTCTCATAGAAACCTGCAGTAGACAGGTTTGCATGCTTGTCCTATCCAGGGAAGGATGCACACTGAGCAGCCTCCTTCCAGGTGGGTCAGCGTAGGCCAGTCTGTACACTGAACTGATGGGTTTCTCAGGCAATGCGATACGCCGATTGCCTCATTCCACATTCCCAAATCAATCGTTGAGACGTCTGGGGTTGATCAGGGCCATCGCTAAGCCACAAGTAAGACCTCCAGAGACCATGGACTTCAGAGCCTGTGCCTGTCATGGTAGCTGGTGCAGACCAGTCACCATGCATGGGGCTTCTCGATGTGATCAATACCCTTGGTAGACCCGGGATGAGGCTGCTGGCAGGGTAACGAGGCTTACTGTGTGACAGCTAACGTCTTTCAGCCTCAGGTGAATACTGTAAAGCAGTGATTGAAAACGCAGTATAGCAAATACTTAAGCCAGCAGTGCTGGCTTACTGACCGTATCTCCTGACTATAGGCTTGAGGAAGGTCACAGTGACTCTGTGACAGAGGGTGGGGTGAAGGAGAAGAACCAGGGAGGAGGGATGGTCTAAGTGGGGGTCAATAAGAAGCTAGGAATGCTCCCACTGTACAGCACTCCCAGATCACAGACCTTCATCTGACTGGCCCAATTGCTTACTGATCTTTTTTAATGTGCATTGGTATTTTGCCATGGGTGTTGGGTCCCCTGGAACTGGAGTTACAGACAGTTGTGAGCTACCATGTGGGTCCTGGGAATTAATCCCGGGTCTTCTGGAAGAGCAGTCAGTGCCCTTAACCACGGAGCCATCTCTCCAGCCCCAACTATTTTTCTGTAAGTTGACTTGCAGTAAAATACATTGCTCATCAATGCATTACTCATAAATATACCGTCATAGATGGATATAGCACCATTTACTATAGAGAGAATTTAATGAAACAAATAATTATTAAAATAAAGATGTCCTTAGATCACCTAAAATATTCTCATATTTATATGTACTAGAACAGTTTTCAAACTTTAATGCATATGCAAATTACCTGAGGATCTTGTTAAAATGAAAATTCTAATTCAGTCCTGTCAGACACGGAGTCTAAAATTTTTTTCTTTGAGCCACAAATGATAATTCAGCAGTCAGAACCACAGCCTCATGGGACTTTGAGGATGCTCATTCTGTCCCCAGTCTCCCTGTCCATACTTTCCACCTCCATATGGCTAGTGCACTTTTCATTCTTCCTTCCGAGACAGATAAGGCCAGGATGTACCATGGATCTTGTGAGCACCAGCCAGCAAGTATTTCCAGTCCTCACTTTGTTCCGACCCCATTGGTTGCCTGTTTTCTGATCTCTCTGTGGTTTGATAGGACCTGGTTCTGGCCCATGGAGTGAAAGTCACATGAGCCATTTAATTGATCTCATCTCATCTGGGTTGCCTACCGACCACCTGGAGGGATGGTGAATGCTCTCTTAGCTTGGGTACTAGTGCATTGTCCACCTGCAAGGATGCATCATGTTGGCAAGAAGCAAAGCCTTCTTGTTAAAAATGCTGCATGACTAGATCCTGACAGCATGATGATTTGGGTCCCCATGCTCCTGTCTCATGCACTCCCACCGTGGGCTCCCTGTGATGCCGGTCACCAATGGCTGGCACCATACGCTTGAACTTCCAAGCCTCCAGAATTCTGAGTAATATTTTTTCTTTATATATTACTTGTTCTGTAGTGTGTTTTTGTGATAGCAGAAAAGGCATTGTTGGAGCATCAGGTGAGATTTGATTCAGTTTGTTAAAGAGACATGGCTTGATCTGGGCCAAGCCCAGCCTGAGGGGCAAGCCCAAGCCATAGAACTGAGGAAGCTGGTGAGAGAATTCCTGGCTGCCAGTTCAGTACTGACCATCTGGCACTCGTGAGAGTACAGGACGGGAAATCAGTTTGATACTTTGACAGACACGAGGGTAACTGGCTAATGAGGCATTATCATAGAGGGTCAGGTTGCTTGTTGTGTTTCTGTCCCGCCTGGTACCCCGCAACTGTTTAGCCCCAAAGAAAATCACACATAGGTCTCCACAAATTATAAGATGATTGGCCCATTAGCTCTAGCCTCTCACTGGCTAACTCTTACATCTTGATTAACCCATTTTTCTGATCTATGTTAGCCATGTGGCTCAGTACCTTTTCCAGTGGGGCAGATCACATCCTGCTGCTTCAGTGGTCTGGGCAGGAGTGGGAGAAATCAACTTCCTCCTTCCCAGAATTCTCCTGTTCTCATTATATCATTTCTACTTCCTGTCTTGTTTTTCCCACCTATATTTCCTGCCTGGCCAATCAGCTTTTATTTATAACATGATTGACAGAATACAGACAATTCTCCCACACCAAGGCATGCTTTATAGAAAAGACCAGAAACTCATCCAACATGATGCCAAAGGAGCTGCGGAGAAGAAAGCCAGGCTTTGCCCATTGTGCTGTGAGGGGACACTGAACCCCAGAAGCTGTGTCGTCAGTGGACAGAGGCTTATCATCATCATGGTTTGGGTACACTGGGAGTGCCACCACATGGTGAGAGCTCCCAGCAGAAAGCGCTTGAGCCAGGAGGGAGGAGGCATGTCTAACTTCAGAGACCCACGAACATTCCTTCAGATAGATCAGTTCGCATGAAAGAAAGCACACCCTCTTGTCGTTTTGTGTGCAACCAATATGAAATCTCTTGCAGAAAAAAACACCCCGTAAAGTGATAAATGCCAGGGAACATATAAAAACTGCCAGCCTTGTCCATAGGAAGGAAAAGGGCAGGCAACTCTTGCTACTGTGGTTCGGTTGAGTTCTTCGTTTGCGTGGTCCTACTGAGATCTATGGTATGTCACTTCCTACCAGACTCGAGCCCAAGGGAATATGTGTTATTGCAGGTGTCTTGTAGCACAAGGGGTCTGCTTGTCTGAGCATGGAGTTGAGCAGGGAGCAGGAAATCAGACCCAAATGCCAGTGGAGTCCCCGGATCCAGCTGTGCCTCAGGCTGGGTTTTCAGTTGGGTGGGTTAAGCCTGTGTGACCATTTCTCTGGGTTGTTAGGATGCACCTAGGACATGGTACAAACCTCTGGGTGTGTCTCTGACACTTAGAAGAGCCAGCTTGAATGAGGCTCACACCACTCCATGGGCAAAGGGCCTGGAAAGGGGGAAAGGAGAGATCCCACTAATGTACCCCCCCCCCCCGTTTCCTGCCCACAGGAAACCTCCCTGCCAGGGTGGACTAAAGTCTCTGAGGCCACAAGCCAACATGAGCCCTTTCCCTTTGAACCTCTCTCCCCTTCGGGTATTTGCCATGATGATTAGAAACTGATGAGTCTAATTAGAGTCAGATTTTTTTTTTTTAAAAAAATAGTTGAAAGCCAGGCAATGGTGGCGCACGCCTTTAATCCCAGCACTCGGGAGGCAGAGGCAGGCGGATCTCTGTGAGTTCAAGACCAGCGTGGTCTACAGAGCTAGTTCCAGGACAGGCTCCAAAGCCACAGAGAAACTCTGTCTCGAAAAATCCAAAAAAAAAAAAAAAACAAGACAAAAAAAATAAAATAAAAAAAATAGTCGATAGTAATTCTAGCCAATCCAAGCACAGTGGCAGAGGGAAAGGGCCCCCGACACCTGTGGTGTTTTGAGAATAAATGCATTCACCTTCTGTATATTCATTTAAATTTCACAAGCCTCACAAGGAGGCTTCTCGTCTTATAGAGAAGGAAGTGGAAACACGTGCAGTGATAAAACTTGCTGAAGATGCTGCGGCCACTTTGGGCCTGAGACCATGTGGTCAGACATGGCTTCAGTAGCAGAGGTTTTAGGCCCAGAACAGGAAGTGCAGGTGCTTTCTTTGCAGTTGGGCAACACAGGCTTTGCACAATCGGATCAGTCCTGGCCACTTGTTCAGGGAAGGAAACCCTATGGGGGTTAGGGAGATGACTTAGTGGTTAAGAGCACTTGCTGTGCAAGCATGAGGACCCAAGTTCAGGTCCCCAGCAAGGACAAAGCTGGGCATGGCTGTGGGAACTTGTAACCCCCTCATTGATGATGGTACAAGCTCGAGAGACCCTCTTTCTGGACTCCGACAGTGCACGCATGGGCACACACAGCTGCATGTGAGCATGCACACACACAAACACAAACTGTAAAAGAGAAAACCCACAGGATGTTCTCAAGTTTGCTCCTACATGCTTAGAAAGATGAGGCTGATTTTCCATCCTGCAGTGGCATGACACGGGATTAATCTGGAAATTAAATGTTTGATGTTGGGAATGAATAAATTGTTCTCTCTTACCAAACCATCCGCCAACTCACTTTGGAGTGGGAGAAGCAAGACGCCTGCAGGTCCAGTGAAGTGTCCTCTTCTGCTCTGACCACGCAGGACACACAGGGACAGTGTTTTCCAGTGTCCAGGATGATGTGGTTCACTGTCCTTGATGCCAGAGGAAGAAAATCAGGCCACTGCCTCGTGCCTCTTACCCTTCCTTGCACCATATGTGTGGCATTACACAAGGAGGTGTATGTCTGCAGCAGGTATAACTGAGGTTGCTCCCTCCAGGATGGCTGTCGTCCTGTTGTGGGCGGTGCCTGAACATCAAATGTGTTCTCCTTTCAGAAAGTTCTTGTACTGGAGCCCTCCCGGAAACTGTGAAATCATTGTATTTTATAGTGACCCCAAATCTTTTGTCTCCAAAGCAGCAATTCTCCTTCCTTCATCTTGCTGTTGCGGTTGGCGGACATCTTTAAGATGCTTGTGGTTCAGGCTGCATGCTGCACACACAGCGAGCAGATACCACCGCGCATATGCTCGCCTGTAAGTTGCCATCTCAAATGCTGAGGCTGGGGGATGACCCTTCAGGGAAGGAGCCACAGGCATTCTTCCCTTCTGCAGAGTTCATCACTGTCTGTACAATTCTTTAGTATGAATTTTTATCAGGGGAGATCCACAATTCTTTATGAAATAATTATTTCATTATACAATCATTTATACTTTACAAAGAAAATTGGGGTGTTTCTGTAAAATAGTGTGGAATTTTAAATTTTGTGGAAAAAAAGCAAATAGAAAAGAGCAAAACTAACAACGTGTTGCTTGAACGTTAGCCACCAACATTTATTCTCGAGATATTTTACCTCAGGGGTGGAGCACTGGGAACCTGGCTGGAACCTGGAGTTAGATGGGAGTTGAGTCCAAGGGCTTTACTCGTGTCTTGTCCAAGGGATTTACATTCCAAAACTTCCTGACTTATACCTTAAACCCACCATACCCTATCTATATTGTCTTCTTCTATACATATACACTTAAGATAAGCTTTAATTTACAAATTAGGCAGCCAGTAGGCTATTGTCAGTAGACAGGAGGAGAGCAATGACAACATGCCGTGCAGGTCATATGCGTACCTTTTTCACCCTTTACGTGATGATGCGAGGTGACACAGTGCCCACGTGATGAGACAAAGGACACCCAGTGTCACACGGGGGCCACATAACACTGGGGCGGTGGATCTGTTGCTGAGTGACTCCTGGGTGGGTAGCATAAATAGCGTGGGAATGCTGGACTTCAGGAAGATTCGTGTCCAGCCTGAGTCGTCCTTGCTCTATTCAGAGGGGAACAATTCAAAACTTGTGAATTCTTTGTTTTGGGAATTCTCCTCTTTGCATTTCAGACGGCAGTTGACTCCAGGTCTCTGAAACAGTAGAAAATGAAGCTGTAAATCAGGGATGTGGTGCATCCAGGGTGGTTTTGGTCACTTTCTGTTGGTGTGACAGAATGTCATGACCCAGGTAACCTAAGAGAGAAATAGTTTAATTTGGAGCCAGTGGGTTTAGAGGGTTAGAGTCCATGATGGCAGGGCGAAGGCATGGCAACAGGAACAGCTGAGAGCTCACATCCTGATTGGGAAGGTGGAGGGAGGGAAGAGAGAAAGGGGGATGGCCCGGGTCTTTTGAAACCTCAAAGTCTGCCCCCGGTGACAGACTCCCTCCAACAAGGTCATACGTCTGAATCCTTCCCAAACAGTTCCACTAAGGACCAGGTATTCAAGCATATGAGCCCCTGGGGCCATTCTCCACGAGGACTTTGGATAACATGCTCCACACCCCTGAGCCTTCATCCCTGTCCTCCATGGGTTTCATGTCTCTGTGAAAGGGATGAGGATAGTTTACGTATCTGAGACAGGAGAATCCCATCAAGCGACAGCTGTTTTGTTACTACCCCGTGGTTTTCTCCTATCAGGGTTCCCCACAGGAGCGAAGCACCAGCTGCAGGCTGGAGATGAAGTGAAGTGCTACCCAGGTGTGCTGGCATTTGGTAAAGCTGTTTATAAAAAAATGAGGATCCACACCAGGCTTGTGTGCTGTGAATAGCGGTTTGCTTTCAGGAAGCCACCAAGCTGTGAACCTCTCTAGGTCCCCCAAAGCGCGATTTCATTTTCATACCACCGTGGGCTTTATTCTAAGACATTGTCTTGATGTAGACGAGACAGGTTTTCTCTTGAAAAACAAGAATTTAAGGTAGAGGCCAGTGTGCTGCTAGCCCCTGAGAAGAGATAGAAGAGCAGAAGGAAGGAGGACGGAGGGGCAGCCTTGAGAAAGGACCACCTTGGGTGTCAGGGAGGCTGCAGATATGCCACCAAGAAGAAGACATTCTCGGAGTGGGATTGGAGAGAAGGTCCCAGAGGATTGGACAAGAAAGACCCCATACAAATGGTTAAAATATTTCTCAGTTCTATTATATCATGAAAAAAATGGCAGTGACCAGAGCTGCCTGGATTAGGGAAAAAAAGGCTGTAATTCCATCTGGAGCTTCTGGTGAGTCTAGCTGTGGGCCTGTGGTTTATGATGTCACCAGAACCCCCAGCTGGAATGACAGCCTTCTAATTTACAACCGGGTAAGTGGGGAGATGAGGGTCCTCCTTGCCATCCTCGAACGTGGCACGGACCAAGGCCGGGCTGTGCTCGGAGGTCACGACCCGGAGGTGTCCTCTCTCTCCTCATAGCGGGTCATCAGTTTTGGGAAAATCGTCCCCTTGTTTTGACCTCTGACCCCTTTTCCCCAGGTCCCCAATCTGCTCTCCTCATCTCCCCAAATTGCATAGCATGAATTTTCCTGCAATCTATTTTATAAGTTAAGCAGATTCCTCTGGTCTTCATACTGATTTAGCTCATGTGCAAGCCTTTCCATCTCAAGCCATAGACTTCTGACCTTTGCACTGAAACCCTGCTGGGAACTGGATGGTCCTGTCTGTGCTGCCCAGCCTTGCCCTCTGCGTCCCTCACCCCGGCAGAGGTGAGGCTGTGATGGAGCTGTGGTGTGGCTCCTTCAGCAGTCCAGCTCAGCCTCCCTCCGCAGCAGCAGCACTACACCCCAGCCTTTGGTTCCATGTGGTTCTGAACCTTCCCTTGTGTCCCAGCCTGCATCAGCATCCTCTAAACATTTAGTGTATGTTGGCACTGGCTGGGATGTGAGGATGGGTGAGGAGCAGCATCTTCATGCGGCCTCCACCTGCTCACCTGCTCACCTGGGTGTCAGAGGAGTATGGGTTGGTCCATTCAGGCTCAATCCTGGCACTCTGACTCTGCCCTCTTGAGCCCTTCTACACTTCAGTGGATGCCACCATCACTGTCAAGTGGTTCAACCTAGAGACCTGGAATGTCCTGCTCATGTCTTCTCTTTTCCAGGGTCCTCCTCACCACTGGCTCTGTCCATTCTACCTTTATGGGGATTTGTTTACCTGTGGTCTGAAGCTACTAAGCAAGAAGTCTCAGAAATCAATGATTCATAGGTTTTGAATAACTTTTATTATGGTTTATTGTTAGATAGTTCTATTGTATTAATGATAGTCTTTCACTGAACCCAACTTAAAAATTCAACCTTAGTTTATTTAGGTTGTGTGTAAGTTTTGGTGTGTATGTAAGACTAGGAAAAGCAGTTCAGATATGTTTAGCTGTGGTTTCAGGCATCACCCAGGAGTTGTGGAATGCATGCATTTCCCAGGGGTAAATAACATGAGACTCCTGGATTCTCTTCTGGACACACCTCTTTTTTTCCCCAGCCCAACTAATACCGTTTAACTCCCTCAATTCTTAACTTCTGTAATAGCATCCCACCGATATCTCCCGTTCTCCCTGTTCTCCCTAACCCAAGGGTTCTCAAGATGGAGATACAGGCCACAACAGCCAGCAGCATTCTGTCCAGCAACTTGTTAGGAATGCCGATTCTCGAAGCTCCCGAGAGCATTGCATGCTCAGGGGACCTGATACTCCAGGTGAGCCCGACTCGCTTGTGGGAGCTCTACCAGTCTGCTCTGCTCTTAGGCAGGGCAGTAGCATTTTGTATACCTTTCTGAGAGCCTTAACAAGATCCCTTGTGAGGAACTAAACGTGGGGATCCCTAACACTCCTTGATGACCACCATCATAAGCACGTGGGACTGGCTGGCAAGAGCGTGGGCTTTAGGGATCAGATAGTTGGGTTCACAAAACTGCTTCAATTATTTTCTGTCACCCCATCTTTCTGTAAAATGGAGAGCAATGTTTGGAGCTTTTGTAAATGTGTAACAGGGTGATCTTGAACAACAGAATTTTTCCTTATGATTCTGGAGGTGAGTCTGAGATCAGGTGCCAGCAGAGAGGCCCCCACTTCTCCCCCAACCCTCCCAACCCCTGGCACACTACAGCTTTCTTCCTGTTGTGTGGGAGAGGAAGAAAGAGAGTGTGGTATGGGTGAGGACTCTGTGGTGGTTTGATGAGAATGATGCCCATAGGCTCATAAATTCGAATGCTTAGTTCCCAGTTTGGTGGGTTGTTTAGGAAGGATTAGGAGGTGCAGCCTTGTTGGAGGAAGTGTGCTTCTGGGGATGGCTTTGAGATTTCAAAAGCCCATGCTGGGTCCTCTCTCTCTCTCTCTCTCTCTCTCTCTCTCTCTCTCTCTCTCTCTCTCTCTCTCTCTGCCTCTGGGGGGCTTGCAGCTTGCAGATAAGACTCACTTCTCAGCTCTAGCTCCAATTATACAGCTCCAGCGCCGCCGTACCTGCCTGCTGCTATGCCTCCCTCTGCGATGACCGTGGACTGACCCCTGAAACTGTAAGCAAGGCCCAGTTAACTGCTTTCTTCTATAAGCTGACTCGGTCATGGTTTCTTTTCACAACAGTAGAACAGCAACTAAGACAGGCTCTCTGGGGTCCCTTTTAAGAAGCTTTAAATTTTATGTGTGTGTGTGTGTGTGTGTGTGTGTGTGTGTGTGTGTGTGTGTGTGTGTGTGTGCACCACATGTGTGAAGTGCTTATGGCCAGAAGAGGGCATCTATTTTTGGGGGATTGAAGTTACAGGTAATTGTGAACTATCCAGTGTGGGTACTAGGTCCTAGGAACTGAACCCGGGTCTTCTGCAAGTTAAGAAGTGCTCTTAACTACTGAATCCCTTGGGTCCCTTTTTTGTAAAGGTACCAACCCGACTCATAAGCGTTTGTGACATAATCACCCCAGAGTTCCACCCCAGACAGCATCTCATAGAGGGTTGGGAGAGATGAGTGTCCAGTCCATAAGGAAGAGTTTTCCCGCAATTGATTTTCTTCATGCTCTTGTCTAAGCGTCTGGGAGCACTTGGGGGAATGGGCTCCATCTATCTTGTTATCTGCTGGCAATGCTGGCAAAGCTGGCAGAGGAAATGCCATGAGAGCCTTCAGAACATGCTTTCTATGTGTGCTCAGTGCCCGGGTGTGGGCAGCTGCCAGGGACAGTAAGGAGGTTGCCCATCAGAGGCGAGCCCTACCTCTGAGTCCCAGGGATAGAGTAATCTGCAGGCAAGCTTGGTTCACGTTCCTGTGATGAGCCCAAGCCAAAGCTCAGGGTCACCTGGGAAATGCATAGAAAAGGCACAAGGCATAGCCAGGTGGGGGCAAAAGGCACTTCCTCTGGAGCCTTGAGCTAGCCTGTTCTTCTTCCTTCTGTTGCCCCACCATCTCTGGACAGTGCCACAAGTCTCCCGAAGCACAGACAACAAAACTAAAGAGAGGCAAACCAGATTTCACCAGATTAAAATGTGCTTTTGCTTTCAGATTTTAAGTTTTATGACTCTGGGCAAGTGGAGTAGAAGCTGGCTGCGCCTGTTCGACCCTGTGCACCGGACAGGCGCTCGGTGCCAGCAGAGGCAGACACTGGGATCCATGGAAGGAAAGCTGGGTGCACACAAGCATCAAGAGAAAAGCAGGTGCCCAGGAAGCAAGACAGATGGGGACAGGTGCTGGAGAGCTGGGGAGCAGGGCTGAGCTCAGTTTCCCAGTGCACACAAGCATCAAGAGAAAAGCAGGTGCCCAGGAAGCAAGACAGATAGCACAGATGCTGGAGAGCTGGGGAGCAGGGCTGAGCTCAGTTTCCCAGCTCCAGGATATCAGCCCTCCCTCCCCTTCCACCAACACCATCTTCTCAGCTTTGCTCCGTTTAAACTCCAAACTCCTGGGGAGACAGACTCCAGCTGAAATACCCCAGATGCCGGTCTATCCCTTGGGCAAAGGCACACCTGGGTGCCTGACCCTACAGGCCTTTGTTACTCCTAAGAGGAGTAACAAAAACTTGGAGGCCATAATACTGGGTGAGCCATAGGGCACATTAGCCTCCTTCAGGGATCGTCCAGGTAACCCAGGGTTTGTTTTGGAACCATAGTGAACATGGAGTAGCTGCTGGTCCTCTCAGCCCGTATCACTGTCATGAAGGATTCCAGCCGACTTGTGTAGAACCTTCTGTCGAGGTCAGTGTCTCGGACGTGACATAGGACCTTGCTTATTCCGGCCATGTGTTAATCCACAGATGAGTGTAACCGAATCAAGTGGAATTCCGTGCCATGGCGTCACATGAGGCCGAGGTGACTCCTTGGCAGAGTGACAACTCTTTCTAGTTTGGGACTAATATTTTTTCTTTTTTTTTGATCCAAGACTTTTTGTATTCATTTCTTTTTACTTTTTTGATAGAGACTTACATAGTCTAGGCTGGCTTCAACCTTGCTCTATGGCTGAGAATGACCTTGATCTTCTGATCTTCCTGCTTCCACCTCTCAAATCCTGCAGCACAGCCTATTTTTGTGGTGCTGAGGGTGGAACCCAGGGCTTTGTGCTTTCGGAGCGAGTACTCTGCCAACCGAGACCCATCCTGAGGCCCCTGTGCATATGTCCCATGGACCAGAAAGGCAAAGGAAGTGGGGACCATGAGGGGAATTGTTGAGAACCTCATGGTCTCTATTTGTCTTGGTTGACAGTGACTCTCTGGTCTTCTTTGGTGAGGAGAAGCAAGCTGTACCGTGACAGTCTGTTCATACTGTCCCCTTGCAGTAGATGAGAGAAACACTCTCTTATTTTGGATTTCCTCCTATCCTCTCAGAAAAAAAATTCTAAAATAGTCTCTATGTATCTGGATCTTGAGATTCTTTGTTGAAAGTGGTTGGTAGGGCGTGATGGAGTCAAAGAAGCTTGGAACACACTGCAATCAGATCCTACCATCTTTGGGCGTTCACGACTGCCATTAGCTTAGCAAGGTTCCTGGTAAGTGTTGCATTACGAGCTACCTGCTTTGTGGCAGCTCATTGTGTTCCTTAACATTTGGACCATAGAACGATATTCCAGGGTCTGTCCAAACTCCTGGCCCACCTTTTACAGAGCCTTCCCCAGGACCAGCTGCTGTCTGATGCTGGAAGGTGTTGAAGGGGCTAATCGGCTCACAGTATCTGCTCTCTCTTAAAATGTGTGTGTTTTAAGTTGGATCACAAGGTCATAGGCTTCCACAAGGCTTTTGCATACATATCTACACCTACCTCTCTTTCCCGTTTTCCCACTCATCTCCCACAGGAGGTCACAAGAGAAAGTCAAAGGACACCAGTGTTGGAAGGTAGTTTGTAAAGAGGAAGCCATGTTGACAGGGTGGGAGGGAGGTGAAAAAGGGAGGGGTAAACGTAGTTGGGATGCATCATATACATGCCTGAAATTGTCAACCAGCGCATTTCATTCACTTAGAGAAAAACGTAGTTGTCTCCCGAGCTGGGGTGTTGCAAGGAGGGCCCACTTGTTCATCCCTGCTGCCCGGCTAGCTTAGCCCTGAAATAACCACACAGAAACTGTATTAATTAAATCATTGCTTGGCCCATTAGTTCTAGTTTTTATTGGCTAATTCTTACATCTTAATTTAACCCATTTTTATTAATCTGTGTATTGCCATGTGGCAGTGGCTTACCAGGGAAAATTCCCATCATCTGTCTCTGGCAGCTCCATGGCATCTCTCTGCTTTCTTCCTCCCAGAATTCAGTTCTGTCTTCTCCGCCTACCTAAGTTCTGCTCTATCAGGTCAAGCCGGTTTCTTTATTCATTAACCAATACAAGCAACACATAGAGGGGACTTCCACATCACTGGGGCATGTTGTTGCTCAGGGTTGATGGAAGGGCCACTTTACTCCAAAATGTTTTCTTTCTGTGAGGCAGGGTCTTACACTACTAGTCCAAACTGGCCTGAATGCCAAGCAATCCTCCTGAATCAGTCTCTAGAATATTACAGAAGTGTTGTAATAGGAGCGGTGGGGCTGTGTCCCCAGCACCCCAGCCGCCTGGCTAGCTTATGCCCTGAAATAATTACACGGACACTGTATTCTTTTAAACACTGCTTGGCCCATTCTGCTTGGCCCATTAGCTCTAGCCCTTACTGGCTAATTCTGTTATCCCAATCAACCCATCTCTAATAAACTGTGTAGCTCCGGTCTTACTGGGAAAGATTTAGCATGTCTGACCTGGCGGCTTGCTTCAGCGTGCACGTCTGCCCAGGAGAGCGGAGCATGGCTTCTCTGCTCCAGAGAACAGAGCTGTTGAGTCTGAGCTCACTTCCTCTTCTTCCCAGTATTCTGTTCTGTTTACTCCTCCCACCTATGTTTTAACCTATGAGGGCCAAGCAGTTTCTTTATTGCTTAACCAATGAAATCAATCGATAGATATATGACACTCCCACATCACTTCCCATTTTTCTGTTTAAACAAAAAAAGGAAGGCTTTAACTTTAACATTGCAAAATTACATATAACAAAACAGTTATCAAGTAAAAGTTACAATATTTACATCTATTTTATCTTTTTTCATAACTAAGGAAAACTATAACTATCTATATATTCTTTAACTCCATCAAAGACTCCAGAAGGATATAATATTACCCAAGCAAA
>NC_022014.1:754207-762634 GCF_000317375.1 Microtus ochrogaster
CCTTTCCAAAGCATCATGTCCTTAGATCCAAATTTCAAAGTCAAGGCATTTTCAAAATATCTATGTTGGATTAGTTCAGCAGCATTTATAAACAAATATCTTTTAGCAGCTGTTGCTCTTTTCTCAGTATTCAAACAATTCAAAGAGAGCATAATAGCATACAGTATCAAGATTCTCTGTGTATTTTCCATCTTTGTGCAGTTTTGTTTTAACCTCTATTTCGTTTATTTTTACTTTTAACTTTTTGCTTTTTGAGACAGGTTCTCTGTATCTTTGACCTGGAATAACTTTGTAGACCAGGCTGTCCTTGAATTTTCAGAGATCCACCTGTCTCTGCCTCCCAGGCATTGGGATTAAAGGTGTATGCTACAACACCTTGAACTCACAGAGATCTGTTTGTCCCTGCCTTCTAGGCACTGGGATTAAAGGCATGTGCTACCACACCTTGAAGTCACAGAGGTCAATCTCCCTCTGCCTCCCATATGTTGGGGTGTTGGGATTAAAGGTGTGTACTACCACACCCAACAACTCTCTTCCTTTTTTTTTTTACTTTAAGAACTTCAACTTTTAGCCTGCATATATTTTTAACACACAGTAAACCATTTAGAAATTTTCTTTGTCTTTGAATCTCTCTTTACTGTATATCTCTCTTTTTCTGAACACATGAGTAATTTACCAAGCAATATCAGAATATCAGTAGGACTAAAGCCATGGCTTTTGATGGCTGGATCCAGCCCATTCCTTAGCTTTCCAGCCTCATGGCTGAGGTACTGCTGTAGCCATGTTTACTGCCACAACTCTATGGCATTTCAAGGTCCCTGCCAGCAAGCGAGCTTCAGCAGCCTGTGCTTGCAAACCGCATGAACCACCTGCGTAAAAAAGTCAGAGTTTGCCTTGGCAGGATGGCACAGAAAGCCGCATTTTTAAACAGTGCAGCTTTCTTCCTGCTATGGCTGAAAACTGAAAAGCATGCGTTCAGCTTTTCGTCAACAGCATTTAAGTGTTTTGTGGCAGGACCTCTTAAGAGCTGCAGGGTTTTGCAGCTGAAGCTGAGTCAGGAAGCCTCTCTTAGATAAGAGAGCTTGCTTGCCTCTAGCAAGCAGAGTAGAACCGAGAAATTGCAGCTACCAAGAAAACATGCTTTACTCTTTCCCAAGCTTTCTCAGGCTTTCAGTGGATTCAGTTGTCCACACATCTGGGCACCATTTTGTTGTAATAGGAGCGGCGGGGCTGCGTCCCCAGCACCCTGGCCGCCTGGCTAGCTTATGCTCCGAAATAACAATACACAAACTGTATTCTTTTAAACACTGCTTGGCCCATTTCTATCTAGCCTCTTCTAAGCTAATTCTCACATATTAATTTAGCCCATTTCTAGTAATCTGTGTAGCCCATGAGGGGGCTTACCAGGGAGATTTTAGCCTATGTCCATCCTGGGTCGGAGCTTCATTGCGTGTGCCTCAGAGAGCAGAGCTATCACGTCTACCCGGGAGAGGGGAGCATGGCGTCTCTGCTGAGGCGTCTGCTCCCAAGAGGAGAGCTGTCAAGTCTGCACTCACTTCCTCTTCCTCCCAGCATTCTGTTCTGTTTACTCTACCCACCTATGTTTTAACCTATGAGGGCCAAGCAGTTTCTTTATTGCTTAACCAATGAAATCAACAGATTGATATATGACATTCCCACATCACAGAAGTTATTTCTGCTTACGCAATTCATGCATACACTTTTAGAAAAATAAAAATAATAGAGAAATTATTCAGTAACTATCTTCCTAATTCCCCATTCTCTGCAAAACTGTAAGGCATGGAATCAGTCATTTATTTTTTTAGGGCTTTAGGAATTATTTAATATTTACATACAAATTCTGTGGTATGGGTGACACCATATGCAATGGTTATCTATAGTCTCCCCTTTCTTTCCTTTTAGCTGTGTTTCTGGGTTGTTGTCTGAGGTTTCTGTCCTGCCTGGTTCCTTTAGTCATTAAGTCCCAAAGAAATCACACAGAGGTCTACATTAATCATAAACTGATTGGCCCATTAGCTCAGGCTTCTTATTAACTCTTATAACTTACATTAGTCCATTATTCTTATCTGTGTTAGCCACATGGCTCAGTACCTTTTTCAGTGGTGTAATAACATCTTGCTTCTTCGGTGTCTGGACAGGACTGCAGAGGGAGCTTTCCTCTTCCCAGAATTCTCCTATTCTCATTGACCCGCCTCTACTTCCTGTCTGGTTGTCCCACCTAAACTTCCTGCCTGGCTATTGGCCAATCAGCATTTATTTAAAACATAATTGACAGAATATAGACAACGGTCCCGCACCACTGGTTTTTTTTTTATATGCCACTGCATATAGCTGCATCATTCCTTTCTCAGGATGGTTTATTTTCTGTGTCCCTAAGGACTGAATACACTGCTAGGCACTCGTTCTGCCACCCGCCACTGAGCCTGATGCATTTATTTTTCTCTCCAGTTTTTCATCTTGAAACAACTTATTTTGAAGCAGACGAGTTGCAAAACTACAAAGAGTTTAAAAAAATATGCAGCACCTGTCATGGTTAGTGTTTAATGTCTGTGGCCCAACCTACAGTGACTTGGAAATAGGAAACCTTAACTGAAGATTGCCATGATCAGACTGGCCCATGCCGATGTCCCTGTGAGACACTGTTTTGATGGGCGAGGTTCTAGCCCACTGTGTGTGTGTGGGGGTGGCATCCTTGTGTGGTCCTAGGTTACATAACGAGCTGGTTGAGCATAAGCCGGTGAGGTGAGTCAGTAGTGAGGGAGAGCCTCCCGGGTTTCTGTCTTAGTTCCTTCCTGAGCCTTCCTGAGTCTCTGCCCCACTTCTCTCAATGACCCGGAACTGTAAGCTGAAACAAACCTTTTTTTCCTTAAGTTGCTTTTGGTGGTGGTGTTTATCACATCAACATATCAAACTGAAAGAGTTCCCTTGCCCCAGAATTAATATTTTGCCCAATTTGTTATCTGAACACACACATGGTATGCATATGTATATATATATATATATATAATTTATGAACATAAAAATTAAAATCTCTTTTTTTGAATTATTTGCAAATGTGGCATATACTGCTTCCCTTTACCCCTAAACACTTGAAGAAACCAGCCATAGAAGTCAGGAAGCACTCAACTTAATTTTGATAAACTCTTCTTCACTAATCTCCTATTTGCTTGCATTTTTACAGGGTTGAAATACATAACACAGGCTAGCCTGAAACCTCCTGAGTAGCCGCAGTTGGCCTCATAGTCACAGTGATCGTCCTGCTTCAGCTTCTCAGCTGGTGGGATCACAGGCAGATGCCACCACATCTGGCTAACCTCCTATTTATTATCAATTACTCAAAATAATGTCCTTCATAGCACTTTTTTTTGAAACCAGGATCCAATTTAGGATCAAATATTCTATTCAGCTGTTATATTTCCTACATCTATTAATATGTCTTTATATTTTAAGGAATTTTTAAAAAGATTTATTTATTTATTAAGTATACAACATTCTGCCTCGATGTATGCCTGCACGCCAGAGGAGGGCGCCAGATCTCAGTACAGATGGTTGTGAGCCACCATGTGGTTGCTGAGAATTGAACTCAGGACCTCTGGAAGAGCAGCCAGTGCTCTTAACCTCTGAGCCATCTCTCCAGCCCTATGTCTTTATATTTTATGAAGCTGACACGTTTAAAGACTATAACTTAATAAAATCAGAGCCTTTATTTTATTTATTTATTAATGATTTATTTTTATTGTATGTGCACTGGTGTTTTGCCTGATTGCATGTCTGCATGAGGGTGTCAGAATCCTTGGAACTGGAGTTACAGACAGTTGTGAGCTGCCATGTGGGTGCAGGGAATCGAACTGGGTCCTCTGAAAGAGCAGTGAGTTCTCTTTACTACTGAGCCATCTCTCTAGCCCCTTAAACCAGAGCCTTTTATATTGGGTTTTCTCATGATTGGATTAATGTTTAAAGTCACAGAGTTCCAGGGCTGGAGAAATGGCTCAACAGTTAAGAGAACTTGCTGCTCTTGCAGAGGACCTGGCTTTGGTGTCTAGGGCACCAATGGTAGCCAACAACCTCTTTTAACTCCAGTTCTAGATGATCCAATGACCTCTTCTGGCCTCCATTAGCAGCAGTCATTCAAATGGTGCACATACATACATAATATATACATACATACATACATACATACATACATACATACATTCTATAGGCAAAACACTCAAATACATAAGATAAAATAAATCTAAAATCAAGGCACACATTTCATCCAGAATACTCCACAGGCAGGCAGGTCCTTAGAACACCACATCTGCACAGTAGTAGGGCCACCTGCTTCTTATTGGTGATGCTAATGTTGATTCTATTAAAAGTCATAATAGGTGCTATCTGATTTGTCTTCTATTAAGACACTATTTCCTTCTGAGGATAATGTCCACTCTGTTGGAAGCCATCAGAGACCATGCAAACAGCTAGCTCTTCACCAAGACTTTTCTCATGTTTAGCATCTGTGGATGAGTCTTGCTTAAGCCAATTGTTCCGAGAATTGTTGCAGAGTATTGATTTTTGCATCAACAGCAATTCCTCAGAGTTTGCCAGTGGACTTGGCGCTGTGTCATAAGCGAGAGTTTTCTCCTCTATGAATTTGTTTATTAATTTATTATGGATTCCTAGGTTCTAGACCTTAAAAAAAACTCTAACTTAATGTACTCAGTTCTTGGGATCTGAGGGGAGGAGGTTTCAGGAGTCCCTGAGATATCAGATTTTTCTTCTGACATGGCTTGAGATCTGTATCTCATCCATGTACATCCTATACCGTAGGTCATCTTAGATTACTTATAATAACCCAGTATAATAGAAATGTTGTGTGGATGACTGGTATACTGTGTGGCTTAGGGAATAATGACAAGGAACTGATCACATGCTTGGTACAGATGCAGCGCCCGCCCCTGCCTGAACACTTTACCCCTTAGATCTGCTGAATCTGCAGGTATGGGATTCATGTAGGAAGGATGCTATGCTCCCCCCTTTTATTTGGATGCTCTTTGCTCTATATTTGGCCAACGGGCGCTCCTTCCCTTGTCCCTGCGACATTGCCATAGGTTTTGAGTCTTTCTTCCCTTCTGGCATTACACAATGTTCCAGGCTTATCTTGTACTTCCCTCTCCCAGCCCCGAAGTCAGCCATTCCTCTAAGGAGTCCCGATTTTCCTTAGTAGGGAACGGTATTGCAGACCAGGATCTGCCTGCTAGTGCACACATTGCAACTGATCTCTGGATTTATCTACTATCACCTTTAAACTGTTACTCTTCTGGGCGTTTGGTGGAACAACTCTGTATCTGTGATATCTGTGGCCATACTGATGGATGTCGCCATTGCTTTCAACTTATCCCAGGGAAGACCCAGTGACCACCCTCCTCGGGCATCTGTAGCTGACTAGAAGTGGATTTCTCGGTCATGAGGTATGTATTCAAAATTTTCCTTGATATTGCTTTCTAGTTCTGTGAGGTGGCTCCGCCTGTTTAAATACTAATGCAGGAGAGCCATCTTCTGATACCTTTCCAGGCATTTTGTTTCTACACAATGTGAGCAGGGCAGAAAGACCACTTGTGTCCACAGGGTTGGAGGCCGCTCCGTGAAGCACGCAGCTGGAGAGCTGGCCCTCACAGGGTGGGAAGGCATTTGGAAGGCAGGCAAGAGGAGGAGTGGGGCTCACGTGTGAGGGAACAGAGCAAATTACAGACAGTGGAAGTCCACTTCTTTCCCCCGCCTGGATGGGCCCTATTGCTCTGGCTTGGGGCCACTCTTTCACTGTCTTCTCTATATGCAAGACGCCTCCAGACACGGGGGGATGATTCCCTGGCTTCAGATGAGAGTTCATGGTAACAGTTCTTATCAAATCAAATTTTATCAGGGGCTGAAATAAGTATTTTGTTGAGACAGGGTCTCACTATGTAGAACAGGCTGGCCTTGAACTCACAGAGATCCACCTGCTTCTACCTCCCAGGTACTGGGATTAAAGTATGCCCCCCCATGCCCATCTTCACTGTTTTTGAGGTGAGTTCTCCCTAGCCGTCAGCCTGGATTCCTCTTGCCACATCCCCCCAAGTGCTGGGATTATAAACCTGTATAAACCGTGCTCGGCCCAGATGTTTTTCTTAAAGAAGCTATACCTACCCAGCTCACCAATCCAGTGAGAGTGGAGCCTGTGCAGGAAAGAGCACAGACAGCAAATGGCCACAGGTGGAAGCCCAGCACAGCTCAGGTACTGATGTCGAGATCAAATGTGGCACCACCGTCAGTGGTGTGGAGGAGAATAAAGACAGCATTTAGGGCAGGGCGGGAAGGTGCGTGGGTCTTGGTAGTGTCCTATGAGAGGCACTGAAACACAGCACAGGTTTCTGGTCACAGCAAAGGGGGGAAGCAAAGAGCCTGAGGGACGGAGGCCAGAAACCTGAGGTTTGCTGGGGCTTTGGACAGACACACCGTGGGATGGTCTCTTCCTCTCAGACACAGGGAGGATTTTGAGGGCTGCTTCTTGTAGCTCTCCAGACTGGATTCTGCCCAGGTCAGGGACTCCAGTGCTGAACTTTAGGTCAGCTACCCACACAGATACTCCTTGCCTCTCACATCCTCCGGAGCCTTCCGCCGGGTGAGGGGACTTTTGAGTACTATATACACTTAGGAAAATGATGAACTGGGATCTCGGTTTTGGTACCAACACCATCCCAAGCAGTGAAATGGGTTATTTTCTACCTTTTCAACTGTTCAGCACGAGAGCATTTTAATTCACAGAACTGAAATTGAAAGCACAACCCAATAATTCAGCCCTGGCTTAGCCGTCACATCTAATTCAACATTTTATCCCCCATTTCCTTTGTGCAGGTACACCCTTATGCGCACGCGTGTTATATATCTATGCACGGACACCAACATAGCTATACATTTTTCTTTTGGCTAAACCTTTTAAAAACCCGTTCCAACTACTATATATGCTTTACCAAGTTTGAAGGCAGAAAGTACATGTTATTTAGGTGAAGAGAATTCACTATGCCATGGAGCTCCTTTATCTGCGAGGGGTATACTTTAAGGTCCCTAGTCGGTACCAGAAACCACAGATGGAATGGAACCCTGAAGGCACTGTTTTTCTTTCTCTATATACATGCCTATAGTAAAGTTAAATTCACAGATTAGGCCTAGTAAGAGATTAATAGCAATGACTAATAATAAAATGGAACAACTTTTATAATATGCTATAATAGTATTTATGTGATTTGGCAGTATCTCTTGAATAAGGCAAATTTTAGTAATTCCGTCTGTTTTTTTTTTTTTTTAACCTTGTCTAGCGGAAACTACATACTTTGTGTGTAAACTACTGTTCTGACCTGTTAAATAGGTATAAGGCTAGGACCCAGATAACTGGCACAGTAAAAGGGACCCCTAAATAATCAAGAAGGGCATAACTTAAGAAATGGCTACCGTCCCTAGGGCTGGAAGAACAGGACAAGAGGCGGGAGGAAGCAAAACCAGATGCTTTGAGGAGGGGCTCCGAGTTGCTGCTCTCAGGCTCTCAGTGTGTCCCTGTAGCCAGGGGTGGGGTGGCCTCAGAGCTGGGAGCTGGGACTCAGCAGCTGGATACAGCTGTTGCTCCAGGAAGGAGCTACAGCTGCCAGGGAGGGCAGGTTACTGCTGGGGACAGAACATGGACAGGAGGTGGCAGGAAGCAGCAAGTGTTTGTCCGTCCCGCTTAGCACTCCCCTTCAGCCTCTTTCCTTGGTAACATTTGTGACAGGACTTGTGGGTCCTTGCTTGGCAGCGCAGAAGAGTTAAGTATGGTTGTTTCTTGCTGTCCCTGGAAACATGGTTCCAGCATTCCTTACAGATGTTAAAACCCGCAAATCTTCAAATCCCTTGTATGAAATGGTGTGGTATCCATTTATAACCTATGCTGTCCTCCCATATACTCCAAACCTTCTTTAGATGGCCTCTTCGGCCTAGTGCTGTGTAAATGTCATGGAAATAGTTGTTGTAACATATGGTCTAGGGAATACCAAAAGGCCTGTACATGCTCAGCGTAAACATTTGATCAGTCTACCTTTGGTTGAACCCACAGACACAGAACCTGTGTCCACTAAAGGCCACTTATAGAAGGGTGAGCCTGGAGCTGAAAAACAGTATTTTAGTAAGCGAAAGAAGGCATAAGCACTTGAGTGTGTGCTTTCTAAACACGATTGTTGTCCTGCGCGCACGCGCGCGCGCACATACACACACACACACACACACACACACACACTACCCTGATTGGGCCATGCATGCTCCCATCTCTGCTATCAGAAACAAGAGTGTTGTCCTACACACACACATACACACACACACACACACACACACACATACACACACACTACCCTGACTGAGCCG
>NC_022014.1:762734-766059 GCF_000317375.1 Microtus ochrogaster
CACACACACACACATACACACACACTACCCTGACTGAGCCGTGCACGCTCCTGTCTCTGCTGTCAGAAACACGATTGTTGTCCTACACACACACACACACACACACACACACACACACACTACCCTGACTGAGCCGTGCACGCTCCTGTCTCTGCTATCAGAAACAAGAGTGTTGTCCTACACACACACACACACACACACACACACACACACACACACTATCCTGACTGAGCCGCACACTCCCATCTTTGCTATTATGTCCCCAGATGCTTTCGTGGTGAAGATTAGAGTTTTCCCAGGAACAGGAATTCAGCCATACTTTCCCCACTGCATTTACCTGATCTACCCCTTTAGCCTCTCTTATTCTAGAACAGTCTACCTATCCCCCTCCCTCTGGAAGGCTTATGATAAGTGACCAAGTTATACTATACAAAGTCCCACATTCTGAGGATCTTACTGTTCTTGACAGTTAAAAAAAAACCTGTAATATTACTTTTTAAAAAATTTATTCCTGATAGTTCCTATAACCTAGAGGTTTCATTTAAATTGGTTAGATCACTTCAGTTTCTTTCAAGAACACAGATACTTAAGGCAGGGCTGTATCTTAGTAACCCCTCCGTAGGTTGGAATAGATCAAGTTGAACATGCATTGCCTGTGTGCAGCCTCCTGCAGATCTCGACTGGATGTCACAGCTCACTTGGGGTCTAGTTGTCTGCCAGTGTGATGTACAACTGCATGGGGGCTGTGGCTTATGGCTACTGCCCAGCATCAGAAGCAAGTGTCATGCTGCGTGTCACTAGCCCAAGAAAAGGCCGAAGTTCAGCATTCAAAGCAGAGTTATTGAGTGTGTGCCACTGATACAACGCTGGGGAGTTAAGATGTTGCCCATTGAAACACCCTAAGTTGGACATGGTGCCTCACACAAGTTATCCTCACTGCTGTGTTTTAGCAGAGGAGTTATGGTGTCATCTCTGAAGATCCCAACTTCAGATACACCTTGATTCCTTAGCAACAAAAGTGTCGCTTCACGTCCTAACCCATGGTGCTTCTCACGTCCCAGACTCCGGATCGTCTCAGCATCACTGAGGTGTTCTTTGGGGTCTAGTTGTCAGCTTTGCTGACCACGATCTTGGATCCTGGCCATCCTGACTTCCCGTCAACATCTTTGGGCAGAGTCTTCACCTGTTGCTCAGCTGCACTTTGTCTTTACCGCCTGTTTCACTGCGCATGAGCAGAAGACTCAGCTCTGAGCCAGACAAGGGAGTTCTAGGCTCCATTCCTTTCCTTAAGTGTTCATAGGGTTGTAGCAGGTAGACAGACACCCAAGAAACCCCATTCTAAGAGAACCAGTAGCTCAAATTCAAAATGCGATATTGATTGACCCTTCAGTTTCTTCTTCCTTAGATGCTTTGCGGCTTCAGTTAAGAGGGGAAGTCAATTTCCTTAGCCCTGGAATTAAGCTGGTGTGGGGGCTTGCTTGACCCAGTAGGAGAAAATCACATAGCAGAGGCCAGGAAGTGCTTGGAAGGATTTCCCCCTCCTGCTGGTGGGAGAGCACATTGGGAAGAAGGCTGGGCTATTACAGGCTATGTGAAGAGAATTGGGGTATCCTTGCCAAACAGAGTGTCAGCTCCCAACTGGACCACAAAAGCCAATGTAGGTGAGATCAAGGGAAGACACACTTCCCGGGTCCAGCCTACACTGCCAACACCCAGAATCCTAGCTAGTTAAAGCTCATCATGAGAGCTATCAAGGTCACACAGCACAGGCACGTGGGCCATCTAACCGGGCGTGGAGGGGCAGCATCTCCTCAGTCTCGGCTTGGAGTCACCATGCTGCTGTGTGGGCCCAGTGTGGCTGCATCATTCAAGGTATTCGTATATAAAACACTCCAACCTTTAAGTAACGTTGGAGACCGAGTGACATTCTAGACGTGGATTCATCTTCTCCAGATCACACTGACTCTTGCTGATGGTTCCAGTGTCTGCTCCCATTATTCTTTTCATCCTAGAAAGAGCAGAAGTCTGGGGGAAGACGGTCAGGGGGATCCCGAGTCCCTGATAGAAGGAAGAGGGAGTGAAGACAGCCTTGGCCTGACTGGCGTGGACATTGGTGTCATGGCAGGGATGTCACTACAAAGGTCTCCCAGGAGCCTCTCTCTACTCATTCTTCAGGACCCTGACAAAATTGGCTCTAGAAGTGTTTAAGAATTGGGGCATTTAAAAAAGATTTTTGGATAATAACAAATGTATAAGGAGATCCCTTGTTTTTGTTTTTGTAGTTCTTTGGGACCTGGCTTTGATGAATGTGCCACCCTGGGTTAGGAGTAGCACTTTCTACTTGTGGTATTGTGCTGGCACTCAACGTCTTGGATCTGTGAGCATTTTTGGGTTTGGATTACGGAGTCTTCAGTTTGTAGCTTACTTTTAAAATATTCCTCCCTCTGTCTCCCTTGTCAGCCTAGGGGATTATTCTGGGACTTCCAATCTGGGTGAATAGTTACACTCTTCCCAGGCCATAGTGCTACTGGGGTGTGGCCGAAGATTTAAGGGGCAAGACCTAATGGGAGGCAGACAGGTCATTGGGGGCATGCCTTCAGAAGGGCCATTGAGACCTGAGCCTTCATGTCCTTCCCTCTGCCTCTCAGCTGCCTTGAAGTGAACAGCCTGCCAGGCTGTGGCCTTCATATCGTAACTGCTGCTTCCCCACAGGCCCTGAAGCAGTGCCACCAGCCAATCATGGGCTAAGACTAGGAGAAAAATAAGTCCTTCTCCTCCAAAAGCTGGTCACCTCCGCCATTTTGTCTCAGTAACAGGAAGCAGCAGGAAGCTTGTCCTGGGTAGAGGACCTGGGGATGGATGGCCTACCTACTGTTATACCACACGATGTGGCTTTCGGCTTTGCCCGGGCAGGGACCCTGGAGGGGAGCTAGGATACCAGGGAGCCTATTGAAGCTGAGGCTGTCTCTCCCAGCCTCTACTTTGCTGCCTGAATTTTCTTTATGGCTGTTTCCTCAGGATCTCATGTTAAAAAAGAAAAGTTGCTTGTTTGGAGAGAAGGAAGACATGAAGGAAGGGTTGCCATAGTTACTTTCCGGCAGATTCTTTGGTCACATCCTTCTCTCCCTTGAGGGCTGGAAAGGAGGGCTGGCACATGGAAGAAAGACATACCTGCATGTCAGGATGTCAGGGACATATAGGCAGGAGAGCCACAGTTGGAATATTTCGCAACTTCTTCTTCTTCTTCTTCTTCTTCTTCTTCTTCTTCTTCTTCTTCTTCTTCTTCTTCTTCTTCTTCTTCTTCTTCTTCTTCTTCTTCTTCTTC
>NC_022014.1:766159-778425 GCF_000317375.1 Microtus ochrogaster
TTCTTCTTCTTCTTCTTCTTCTTCTTCTTCTTCTTCTTCTTCTTCTTCTTCTTCTTCTTCTTCTTCTTCTTCTTCTTCTTCTTCTTCTTCTTCGTCTTCTTCCTCCTCCTCCTCCTCCTTCTTTGCCTCCTCTTCCTCTTTCTTTGTATTTATTATGTATACAGTGTTCTGCCTGCATGTGTCCCTGTAGGCCAGAAGAGGGCACCAGATCTCATTACATTTAGTTGTGAGCCACCATGTGGCTGCTGGGAATTGAACTCAGGACCTCTGGGAGAACAGTCAGTCAATAGAACCATTGAGCCATCTCTCCAACCCCAGCTGGATTATATCTAGCACAAAGGAGAGTTGAAGAGAGCAGAAATGTTTGAAGAACTTTCCCATGGGTCAGCTTCTGGCACTGTCCTCCCCAAGGTCTTTTAATTCTGACCTGAATGGTTAGTCTCCCACTGTCCCCAGCTTCCCTGTTGCTTATGGAAGGGTGTAAGGGAAGAAGCTTGAGTTTCTCACCTTTGAATCAAAACTATCTTGCTAAATATTGAGGAGAGCTCTTCACCCCTTAAATGAGGTTAAGCATAGAAATAACCAGCATGGTGTCTACAAGGATAAATCTACAAAGTATTGATTCAGGATGCCTGCTGATTCCAAATCTGCATTGTTAAATCCCTTATGTAAATGGCTCAAGACTTACCCAGAGCTTTAAAACCTTCCCACATGGGTTAAGCAGGTCACTGACAATACTCAATGAAATGTAACTGTTCTGTAAATTGTTTTCACCCTCTGCGTTTAGCGAAAATGATGAAGGGATAGCGAAAATGATGAAGGGAGGTCTACACCCATTCACTGCAATTGTCGCTTGCTCTGGATGTTTTTGGTTTACAGTTGGTTCAATGCACAGGCTGCAGAGGCCTGGCTGCACTAGTTTCTCGTAGCATTGCAGAGTCTGCGCTGTCTTTCCACTCTTGGTAGCACTGAGATGAAGACAGCTGAGGTTGCAGCCGAGACTCAGGTGGGAAATGGCTGCCAGGGGATGCTGGCTTTAGCCTGTGGCTTGCTGCCAGGTGTTGCCACCAGCTGAGAGAGAGAGAGAGAGAGAGAGAGAGAGAGAGAGAGAGAGAGAGAGAGAAAGGAAGAAGGGAGGGCCAGGCTAACCTCTGAGCTTTTTCGGCAAAAGGACCTGCCTTTACTATTAGAAGAGTGGGTGGGATCCTCATCCTCATGCATTCAGGCAATGAAACTCACAAGAATTTTACAAATAACTATAATAGGCTAGTGGCAGATGCACACTATTCTTTGATGATTTATAACTAAAAAATAATGATTTCAGGAGAAACCTAACCTGAGGAAAGTATAAAATGAAAACTACATATTAACGTGGAAGGCTGTTTTTGGGCACGAATGGGCTGCAGATGGTCTTACATGCAGCCAGCCTTCCCCGTCCGTGGTCCTCGTGTTTTCTGGTCTCCATCACCTTTGTGAAGGCTTAGGAAATGCCTATAAATCCATGCCTGTGTCACTCAAGATGCCTTATTCTGAACATGTGGAGAAGAAGGAGGCTCCTGCACAAAGGAGTAAGGGAGCAGAGGAGAAGGAACCAGAGGGAGGCTCCTGCGTGATATAGGAATCTTTATTAAACTCATTAAGTCCAAAGCTGGATGACAGATTTGGTGTGAGCCTACTGGTAGCCAAAGCAAAGAGGGAAATCTGACTCATAAGAGGAGTCACATGAAGGTCAAAGGGCAACTTAGTGGAGCGGATTCTCTCCACCATACGGGTTCTGGGCACTGAGCTCAAGTCTCTGGACAAGAACCTTTATAAGTTGATTTGTTGGTCCCACAGAACATCTCCCTTAAGAGGAGGGAAGTTCTTACTGACGTGGAAGTGGGGCAGGTTTCCATGCCAGAAGCCTGTGTGATGAAGTCAAGGGATTCCCAACACAGCTTTACCATGTACAAACCAGCAAGTTTCATACCAGCAACAACAAGAAGACCCTTCTCACGCTACTGTAAAAGGACCCCGAACATTCTGTCCTTAGACACGCCCCTCCTTCATGACTAGATTTCACCCCGAGGAAATACATGGAGAAATAATGTACAAGGGATGTCCCGGGGGACGAAAGCATCCAGCAAAGGGCAGTGGAGCTAGAGCCACAAACCAGCCCCGCAGGTATGGAGCTCTCCATGTACGGTGTGCGCCTGTTTCCTGAGTCCAGTGGACTGCAGAATCTCGGGGTTCTACTGGAGGGGAGATTAGAAGTTAGAGGCACACGTGTCTGGAATCGGAGACACGCATTTCTCATCCTAGCTCACACTCTCATATCGGGCGCATGAGAACGATTTTTAAAATTGACATATCCAACTGTAGCTTTATGGATTGTGGGGGATTTTATGGATATGTGGTATAATCACATCAGGGCAAGCATATCATTTGCCTCAAAATTCATCATTTTTTTGTGGTGAAAACATTCAAACCCTCCCTTTTTTTTCTAGCTTTTGTGAAATGTGTAGCACTTTATTGCTGTCGGCAGTCATCCTGCCGCAACAATACAGCACCAGACCTCATTTCCCTTGTCTATCTGTGACTTGATACCCACTGAACAATCTTCCTGCACTGCCCAAGCCTCCAGTCACCACCAGGCTATTCTTAACTTCTATGAGCTCAGCTATTCTAGATGACATGTATGAGTGAGATCATGTGGAACTCGACTGTCTGGGCCTAGCTTCTCTCACTTAGCACAATACCCTTCGGTTCCACCCGTATGCTGGAAATGACATCTCGTGACCCTTTGTGACTCAGACTCGTGTTTGAAAGGGACTCTTGTAAGATGGCACCTTGGCAAGGACCCATCTGGAGCCATGTGTCATGAATGGGTTATGGTTTTTCCTGGGACAAGTAAATAAGACCAACTTATGATTGCTTTAAAGATGAGCATCCAGAAAAGCCCTTCTGCTAATGACTTTGCATGTCCAGAGGTAATCATCCCATTCTGGGGGAGTCTCATTGTACAGGGGGGAGTCTAATCTCTCTGCCACGGGATGAAAAGTGTGTTATGGCCCGGGTCCTGTGCTCTGCCATTCATCCAGCCTTGGCATCTCTACTTAAGGGTCCATGCATTTTGGGCCTTCTATTCTGGGGTGCAGAGTGGAAGATGTCCCTACTGTGCGCGAAGCAGGCCACTTGTCCTTGCTTGCAGCCATCTTTGGTTTCACATGGGCTTACCAGGTGGGACTCTTTAGGTTGTCTGAGGGAGTCAGCTTCACAGCCTACCCTCTCCTCAGCACTCTCCCCCTCCTCGGAGCTGCATGGCTGATGTTTGGAAATGTTTGCCTTCTGAAGCCAGACACTCATTTTTCTTGGGCTGCAACAACCACCCAGTCCATGCGGATCATATGCAAAAAGGGGCGAGACAGTGCTTAGGAATATATACAAAAGTCGTTTGAAAGTCACATAAATCCCTGCATAAGTAGCATAAGCTAGGCTTCTAGCCCAACAAGGCAAGCATCATGTATATAAATGACAAAGAATATTTATACAATAAGTCCTGCTCTTGCAGTAAAGTTCTTTTTAAACAGTCCGTGCTTGGCAATTGTTACTCCCCAAACCAGTCTAGTCATTAAAATACTGGCATCCTGGTTTGGAAAAAAAAGGGGCCAGAGAAGCCTTTGTCTCTCTGGAGTCTGTTCTACTTTGCATTTCTCCTTGTTCTGGCCACACAGCATTCCTCGTGCCTGTCTTTGTATTGCTCTCAGGACTAACTCCGCACACCGGCACAGCTTTCTTGTGCCTTACTAGCTACCATGTCTTAGTAACTCCGCATCGGACAAATCCTCATCGGATCCTCCCCAAAGTCCTTCTCGAACCTGCTTTATGTGCATAGTGTTGTTCCCGGGTGTGCAGATTTTTGGCTCCGAGGTCACTAAATATAAGCGGAGCAGCCCATCCTCAGGGCTGTGATTAGGAATGGTGGTAAACGCAGACCCATTGCAAAGGGAGCCAGTGCACTGAGTTCCAGCCGTCAGAGAGCATTCTGTGACGCGGTAGGAAATGTGCAAACAGTAAGGAGAAAAATCAGGTGTTTAAAAGCCAGCAAAGAATACATTCTTGCTTAGCCGGGCAGTGGTGGCGCACGCCTTTAATCCCAGCACTCGGGAGGCAGAGGCAGGCGGATCTCTAGGACAGGCTCCAAAGCCACAGAGAAACCCTGTCTCGAAAAATCCAAAAAAAAAAAAAAAAAAAAAGAATACATTTTTCCTGGGTCTATTGTATGGATCCTACAAAGACACAGGAATATTTCTTTCTGCCTCTGTTTGGCTTTTTGAGGTTTTAGCCATCCATGGCTTAAGAGCAGTTTGGAAACAATATGTGGAAAATTCCAGAAATCCGTAAGTTTTGAGTTGCACACAGTTTTGAATGACAGGACAAAACTGTGAGCCACTGCTCTGCTGCCCAGGATGTAAATCATTCCTTTGCCCACAGTATCTACTTGGTATACCCTACCTGCCTTGTGGTTATCAGAGTCACTGCCTCAGTGTTATAGAGTAACCTTTATTTGACCTCATAATGACCCAAAGGCACAAGATCAGCCATGCACCAGTTCACGTCATGCCCCCACTGTCTTTGAGTAAAAACGTGGGAGATTTTGACTTACTAAAAAAAAAAAAAAAAAACAAACAAACAAAAACAAAAAACAAGAGAAGACCAATCTCTGTGGCGAGTTATCATTTCTTTCTTTCTGGATCTAAGCTGTCTGTGCAGCTTTATTACAGGTGGGCACACACAGGAAAAGCCTGGTGTGAACTGGCTTTGGTATTCTGCAGTCTTAGCTCATGGACTGTGAACCTAGAGTCATGGGATACCTGCTGCTAACCCTGTGGCCGCAGGGACAAGGGTGCCTCCGATGCATGGAGAACCCACACACAGGCGCAAACATGGCCTTCCTCACTTGTAAACGAACTTGAATGTGCAGAGAGGTTTTTTTCTTTTTGAGCACGAACGTTTGGTGATTCACCTGCAGTGTCACTCTTTCTGGTGTAGTAATAGGACTGCGCTGTGTCCCCAGCACCCCGGCCGCACCCCGGCCGCCTCCGGCTAGCTTTGCCCGAAATAATTACACGGACACTGTATTCTTTTAAACACTGCTTGACCCATTCTCTTCTAGGCTAATTCTCACATATTAATTTAGCCCATTTCTAATCATCTGTGTGTAGCACCCCAAGGTGCGCTTACCGGGAAGATTCTAGCCTACATCCATCCTGGGTCGGAGCTTCATCGCGTGTGCCTCAGAGAGCAGAGATCTCACCTCTGCCTGCAAGAGTGGAACATCGTGTCTCTCTGAGGCGTCTGCCCCTGAGCCGAGAGCTGTTGAGTCTCTGACCTCACTTCCTCTTCCGCCCAGCATTCTGCTCCTCCCACTTACGTTCTAACCTATCAGGTCAAGCAGCTTCTTTATTAAATCAACCAATGACCTTCCTCCATCATTCTGGAGATGCGAACTGTCTAGGGAGGCTCTCTCTAGAAGCAGACAAGAAGAGAGGAGTACTGGAACCATCGCTAGCTCCCTGTTGTATCTTCCTCACAGGCTTCATTTTGTCCATCCTGGACATGTCAGCCTTGTGGGTGAATGTTTTGTGCTGACATCACTGTGGGAAAATACTTCTGGGCAAGGGTGCATGGCTACAAAGGAACTTGTCTAAGAGGTCTAGTGAATTTTACTGACATTATTCGGTTAGCATTTATTAAATAACCATGCCCTGTGCACCAGGTGTTGTGCACCTACTATGTGCCGAGTGTGTGCGTGCACACCTACTAATGTGTTTCGTGGTGCTGCAGGTTCCCTGTCTTGTGTTTGAGCTTTCTCTTTGCACCACACACCAGTGCTTTTATTGCTTGCAAGCCTCAAGTGTCCTTGGAAATCTGAGCGTGCAGGGTTATGAAGCAGTGTCATGGGCAAGAGAACCACCAGGCCCCAGAACTCTGCCTTGGTTCTGGCTTCATCCACCTTGAACTTCGAAGTGCTCGGTTTTCTCCTAGGAAAACAAGGGAGCGAGTTAACTTTCTTCTCGTCTGTGGGTAAGCACGTTATGGTTGTAGGCTGTCGTTCTGGTCCAACAGTTTCACAAGGCGGTGACCTCATCTGCATGAACTCAGATGCTGTGGTTGCAGAGAAGGCACAGAAGATTAATTAGAGGGTCACTTGGAACAATCGATACCACTTTGTCTTAGCTGATGTGTGGTTGGTTCTTAACTCGTTGATTTAAAGTTGTTTGTTTCCTGTCTGATGATTTAAAAATGCTTCTTGAGTGCACTTCAGCAGAATGCATTTTTCAGTTTGAAAAGTCAAATATTTTAATTGCAAAAAAAAAAAGCAGAAACCCATAAAGGGGGAAAGAAAAAAAATGGAATTTCAAAATGAAATGCTGATCAGTTCTCAGCTTTTTGGCTTCGATTAAGTCCAAAAATGCAGCACATGTATCTCCGTGTTGGCTGTGTTGTGTGCACTGTTTGTCTCACTCATGAGCATCCCCGAGAGCCACCGCGGTGATCAAGCAGCCACACTGTTTAGACAGCGAGGCTGTTTCCAGCTTTTTCCTTTTACAAACATTACATTGTGGAACATTTAAATGTGAGTATCTTTAGCCACAATTCCTTTGGGATAGATGCTTAAAAGGGAATTGCTATGTCCAAATTTATTCACATCTGGCAAAGGGATTACAGCTTTTTAAACATATTGTCACCCCAAAATATTTTACCTCTTACAAAGAATATATGCACCTGTTTACCCATCTTTCTCCTCATAAAAAAAAAAAGCCTAATAAAATTTTAAATAGGCGCCTGGTTTTGGTAGTTTCTCTGTGGTTGTTTGTGATATTTTTTGCCTTTATCCACTTGAGTGCTGTGCACTACGAGCTGCTGAGTGGCAGCTTGTGCTCCTTGTCTATGCAGGTACAGTTTTCCCTAAGCAATTATTCTAAGTGTTATTGGGGATTGAACCCAGGGCCTTGTGTGTGCTGAGCAAAAACTCTACCGCTGGGCTATGCCTCAGCTCTTCCCACTGATTTTTGCATGTCCCTATAAGCTATGGTATATATTACAAACAGAGTTCCCTCCTGGTACAATTTAAAGAATTTTTCTTTAAAATTTGAATTAAATTATTTATTAGGCATGTGTGCATTTATTTATTTATTGTGTGTGTGTGTGTGTGTGCACATGCTCTAACATATATGTGGAGGTCAGAGGACAATTTGCAGTAATCGGTTCTCCCCTTCCACCTTTTGGGTCCTGGGGATCCAGCTCGGGCCGTCAGACTTGGCAGCAAGTGCCTTTCCCAGCTATCTCTTCAGTTCTGAAGTTGCTTTTTATAAATTTAACACAGGTTTTTCAATTTTATGCAATTAAACCAGTAATGTGTCTGTCTTTCTCCTGTGCCTTGCCCTTAGTGTCTATGTGTATGTAATTTTAAATCCCATGAAGACAGTGCACGCATTCTCCTTGTGAAGAACCCAATGGAAGGAACCATAGAGAATAGAAAGCCAATGTTTTCTCTGCTCCTACTCTTCATGCCCCACTCAAGAGGCAGCTGCTAACAGTGTGGGTAATTGCGCAGCCTTCAGAGCAAGCGTCATTAATTGGTCTTTGGCCCTGGATGGCCTGCTATCTGTGACGAGCTGGTCGTCATAGCTCATGGTCCCATTCCGTAGGCCGTCAGCCTGTTACCCACACTGCACCTCTCTACCAGCTCCGCACGTGGTCATGGCTTTCCTTAGCAGGCCCTCCTGCTCTGGGGCCCTGAGGGGAGCCAGGGAAGCTGGTCTGGAATGGGAATTATAGAGCCCCACGGTCCAGCTTTCTCTCCTTCCAGCACAAAGTCTGGCTTCCCCTGTCTGTATGTGGATTGGACTCCGTGAACCCGCCATGCCCAGACCTGGATGGGGAGTGAGAACCACCCTTGCCCTTCCTGACTGGCATGCAAGCCCTGCGGGCCTGGCTGCCACCAGAGACCAAACTCTCCTGTTGCCCCATGCCTTTAGGTGCACGACAGCCACAGATCTGTCTTTGAAGGAAATGAGTGCCCTGAGTCGGCCGGGAACATCTTTCCCCAGAGTTAAATTGAACTGCTACTTTACCCCACTACACTGAAAAATAAAATACCAATCTTGATGCTTCCAGAGTGTTCCCTGAAGCACCCCTGGGGGCGGGGAGGCAGGATGCTCTTCCCAACACCTTCCTCACCTTTTTTTCTTCTTCAAATTTTAACACAGCCTTGAGTGAATGCTGGTTTCATTTGCAGAACGTGTTGTGTCTGATTCTTGTTTCTTTTCAGTAGGTTTTAGAAAATATACAGGTTCAACTCAGGGTCAAGTTGGTCTTTTTTTTTTTTCTGGAAAAAAAAAACACTTTGGTTTGTTCCACTGTTCAGTAACAAAATTAGTGTTTGGGCCTGGCTGAGGGTTCAGCGAGCGGGTGTGGGCTGTTTTGGTCACAGAGGGACAGTGGACGTCCTTGATGGGGACTGAATTTCTTCTGTTCCAAGGGAGAATTGCTGGTCTGTTAGGAAATGCCTTCTCAGCTCTTGAGGGCTGCCACCACATTCCCTGAGACCGTTGCCCTCAGCTCCCGGCCAGGTGGTCAATGGTCCTCTGTGTGGAGGGGTGGAGCCGCCACAGCAGAGGGGACCAGGAGGTGTGGTCAAGAGGCATGTCCATCAACTTACACTGCAGAGGAGCCAAGAGACAGAGACAGGCCCCTGTCCTGAAGCCTGCTGCAGGGGAAGAGGCTGGAAGGTACCTGGAGGATGGGTACAGGACCAGCAGCCCTGGACCCACAGTGACGAGACTGTATGAGTCAAAACCCGTTGTCTATACCACCTCTATGGCTCAGGGAATGTCAGGGAAGGGGGGCCAGGAAGAATGGAAAAATAGGGCCTGGTGGGGAAGTGTGCTGCACAAAGGCCTCTACTGGGCATGATACAGCTATCGTGTTTATGAGCTCAGTGAAGCCGAGGTTATCTGCACAAGACCAGGCTCATTAACATGGCATGAAGGGTGAAGCACTCACAAGCCTCCACCCCTCCCTGAGGGACAGCTCATGGCAACTATCATTTTATTTGGTGGTATAACTACTGATAAGTTGCCTATGCATGGTAAACACGTTTTCCTCCCCCACATACATATACTCGTACAAGAACTACAATTCAACTTGGTAAGTCACAGGCACAAAAGACATGAACGCGGTGGGGCATTGCTGGGAAGAAGGATGGGGAGGGGAGGAAAAGACTGGCATTTATCATATCCATATATACATTAGACACATGGAATATACCTTAAATGCATTACATACCTGTGTGAAGCTGTCAAAAATAAGTCAACAAGCAAACAAAACAAAATAGGATCCAGGCATTAGAGAAAGCCATGAGAACGCATCGCAGGAAAGTGCCGAGAACTGAGCATTTTCATGTGTACCCCACCTCAGCCTTTTTACCCTTCTATCAACAGGACCTGGAGGAGCACACTACTCATAACCGTTCAGTCTACTAAACAGCAGACCTCTTGAGGGTACGAGCCTGTGTGCACTTATCCACTACAGAATTCCCAACAGCTGGCTCTGTGTCAGGCAGAGTTGTTGCTTTAAAAACTTTTTTTTTTTTTTTTTTTTGGTTTTTCGAGACAGGGTTTCTCTGTGGTTTTGGAGCCTGTCCTGGAACTAGCTCTTGTAGACCAGGCTGGTCTCGAACTCACAGAGATCCGCCTGCCTCTGCCTCTCAAGCGCTGGGATTAAGGGGGTGCGCCACCACCGCCCGGCTATTCAAAAACTATTGAATGAATATTTTTTTTTAACCTTCACACACCATGAACAACAAACAACCCTTCATCCTAAAGATGGCAACTTTCTGTCGACCTTTGGCAATGACTGGCTATCATCAGGCTTCCGTTTCTTCATCTTTAAATGGGGATGCTGAGATAACCATCTTCCTCCCGTGGGCAGATGGAGGACCACAGAGCAGTCACAGTTGAGGAGGGCTTGTCACAGTGAAGAAGTGAGCTGGGGGCTGTGCACATCCAGGGACTTTGACCTGAATGGATTAAGTCATAAAGAACCTGCAGACGGCACAGATGAGCGAAGACTGCAGAGTTCAAGCACAAGGGTCCCAGATGTGAGGGAGAAAGTGACTGTTTGGATGAGAGAGTGGACCTTGGAAGAGTGGCAGAGGAAGGCCCAAAGGCTCAAACCTGCATCTTTTGCTTGGAGCCTGGGCAGAGAGAGCTGGGAGCCACTCTCCCCTCTCTCCCATCAGACAGTCAACTGACCCAGACATGCTAGATAACTGTTGCGTTGTCCTTTGGCCAGTCCCTGACTTTTCACTGTGGGAACTTTGCAAATGATTTGCTTTTAGGTTTTTGGGAGAGAGGGAGAGAAGGGAGGGTGGGGGAGAGAGAGAATATTTGTGTGTGCAGTCAAAAGACAGCTTGTGGGAGCTGGTTCTCCTCTTCCACCACATGGGTCATGGGAATCAAACTCGGGCTGCCAGATTGGCAGCAAGTCCCTTTACACAGAGCCGTTCTGCCAGTCCTCTAAACAATCTGTTGCCAGGAGATCACTCCTGAGTAGACAGAAGCAGCCATGTCCACCCAGGGTGTGCCCTTGGCCCCTCAGAGAGGACAGGCCTCTACAGGGCAAGTGTCTCCTTTCCCTCTGACTCCAGGTCGATGCTTGTGCACTGACAGCAACAGTAGCGTGCAGTTCTGCCTGCCTGAGCCAGCGCAGCAGCGTGCAGGCAGCCATTGTGCCTGCTGGCCCTTGTGCTAGGAGCTGAGCCCTGTGATGTCTGCAGGGTTGCCTGGAGAGTTCCAGGTCACTGGACCATGGTCATTGGAGAGTTCCAGGTCACTGGTGATTGTCAAACATTCCAAAGGTGATGTGTGGCAAGACAAAGGCCATCTTGAGGAGGGGACGACCCGTTGGTACTGTACAAAGTGGCCAGATTCCAGGCTCAAATTGGGAATGCAGAGCTGTGTGACCAAGTGGCATGTGCCACCTATGTTGATTTCCTCTCAGACAGGGCCTATCTTAATTCCTTCCTTTTGGGTGACTCCCATGGTGGGCACTATGGGGACAATTCATCCTTTGCTTAGAGGTCGTCTGGAGGAAGACAGAGGCAGTAGCCTGGGTAGCTACTTTTGAAAGCTGAATGTGGGATGAAGGAGAGTGTGTAGCCCCTCTATCCCTGTTCCGTAACTCTTAGACACCTGTTGGCACATGATGTCTTAACTTAGGTGTTGAAGGTGAGGCCCTTTTGTATAGGTGACGTGGGGAAGAGGTGCCAGAGAGAGAACAGTGAGGGATGGGACAGGGCAGGGAAGAGGTCCCCCGAGGCACCCTGAGGGCTCCCCAGTCTGGTCTTGCAGGTGACTTGGGAGTATCAGACACTCCTGTGAGCTGGTGGAGGGCTGAGCTTTCATGTATCATGCGATCTGTGGTCTAAGGGCCACCCGAGAGGAGGAGAGGGAGATTGCCTGACAAGTTCAGACTGCTAGCAAGCCCAGATGTGGGGGGTGGCCATCATGACAGCAAACAGCCTGTGTGTGGAAAGAAGACACTAATTTCTGCTCAGAGATCATCACCACGCATATCTGTCTGAGAGCCTAGATCCTGGCCAGTTGTTTTGATCCACTGAGTCTGCCTGGATCCTATGGCCCACTCTCACCTTGGACCCCACACCTTGTGCAGGATCCCACACGCTGCCCTCTTTGTCTCCAGAGTTCCCTGCTTGCATTACATGGCTAGTACTAACTGATCTTCTGGGACTCTCTACCCCTTAGGTGCCACCCAGCAGTCCAGGGAAGTCCCTACATCATCCACACCAAGGCCAACACTGCAGGCTTCATCCACTCAATGCCAACACTGCAGGCATCATCCAGTCCAACACATGGCACAGTAACAGTGGATTGAGGAAAGTACTGGACCAAAAAGAAAGCAAAAGCTTCAATGGGAGATGCTGTGGCATCTAAACAAATGCTCTTCTGGGATAGCTATGCCTTGATTCCTGAAACCCTCCACTGCAAACATCATCTACTCCAGTGCCAACACTGCAAACATCATCCACTCCAGTGCCAACACTGCAGGTATCATCCACTCCAGTGCCAACACTGCAGACATCATCCACTTCAGGGCCAACACTGCAGGCATCGTCCACTCCAGGGCCAACACTGCAGGTATCATCCACTCCAGGGCCAACACTGCAGGTATCATCCACTCCAGGGCCAACACTGCAG
>NC_022014.1:778620-789224 GCF_000317375.1 Microtus ochrogaster
ATCATCCACTCCAGGGCCAACACTGCAGGTATCATCCACTCCAGGGCCAATACTGCAGGCCACCAATGCTGCTAAAGACAAAGTTTCAGAACAACACCCTCAATTCAAACCCATCCCTCACACTGATGGGACCACAGGAATAGAGGGTGGGGTATAAAGAGATGCAAGCAGTCGCTGTAGAAAGATGAAACAAGAAGTCTACAGGATGCTAGAGCAAAACAAGCCACAGAACAGGCTTCCTTGTGCCGTAGCCATGACATCCCAGATCCATGTGAAACCTGGGAACCGTGGTCAGCTAAGCTTAGAAATGGCCTCCAGAGATCTATACCCGAGCAAATTAAGGGCTCTGAGCAAGCCTGCACTAACGCTGCTGCTCATTTCCCTATTTGGTCCTTTCTCTTCCAAACCTTTAACCCCTTTCACTCTGGAGCATCAGTTAATCTTATGAGAGAGGTGCTCCCCAGCACAGTGGATAGTACCAGAAAGGCCATGGCTGCTTCTCTGACTCTAGGACCAAGCCACTGGTCTTCAAACCATGTTCTTGTAGCATTGGGCAAACTATCAGGCCCAGGGCTTTGGTTCCCCCACTGTAAACGGGCTAACAGTAGTGCCAATAGCATGCATATGGTAGAGTGGTTGTGAACAGAACCAGAGCACATGCAGCTGTGATGATGAAGACGACTCAGGACCTCACCCTTAGAGCTGAGTGGGGCAGCTCTCCCCTCGACCTTACCTTTAGTAGCTGTTTTGAGGAGTGGAGGGCTCCTTAGGGCTGGAGTGTTTGTGCTGGTCCCCAAGCGGGGAAGAACTAAGCAAGACTCAAATATGCTTTCCAGTTTTTTTATTTCTGAGTCCTCTGGGTGATTTCTAGCTGCACAACAGAGCTCTTGAGGGCAGGAGTTGAACGATCTGTGTTCCTGCCCCGCAGGTCCAGCTTGCAGATCCCACCTCAGAGGAGAGGGGCCAGGCAGAAAGGAGTTCTAAAGAGGTGTGGAGATGGGGATGCTCTGAGTAGCACTGATGTGGCCTGGGCGCAGGGTGTAAGATGCTGGGAGGGTGCTTGAGTCTCCCATAGTTTCTACAGGTCGTCGGTGGCCTTCCGATGTCCACTCTTCCCTCCCATGTGACATCTGTGCCTAGTGGAATAAGTCTATGTAAGGAATAAGTACTCCAGTCTCTTTGGCAGCAAGGGAGGCTGCGTGATGGATGAGGTGTGAAAAGCGTTGTGTGGCCGATACAGGAAATGTCCTTCTTCTCCTCTCTCTTCTGGCTGTTTGGAATGTAGACACGATGGCTGGACTTGAGCAGCCATCTTGGATGGTGAGTTGATGTGCCAAGTTGGTAAATCACAAAAACATGACACCGTGGAGGAACCACATTGCATCGGCCCTGGGCTGTCTACTTCTGGCTGTCCTTTTTGTAAAAGAGAAAATCTAGTTCAAGCCACGGTTACTTTTGAAGGGGCTGGCAGAGTTCTACTAACAAAATGGGCACAGCCATGACCTCACCTTTTTCTTAGAGGAACGGGGGCTTTAAGAGAAGAATTCTAAGGTCAGAGGAGAAGCACCGAAGGCCTCCGGGGAGACACACTTTCCTGGCTGAGGCTGTTTAAGCCTGGCTGAGCTCCTCCTTCTTGGCCAAAGCAGTGAGAGCAATGTACATGGGGCGATGGAGAGAGGGAGTGGCTGCCAACTGTCTCCTTCTGAAAAGAGAACTGGTTTTACATGGACAAGATGGAAGGACTGCTTGTTCCCTCTGGAAAGTTCTGTTGAATGACCAACAGACACACTCTCATATTAATGGGAAATTCCTCCTCTTGTTTACGAAATCATTTTAGAGTTGACAGAGAGAGAGAGAGAGAGAGAGAGAGAGAGAGAGAGAGAGAGAGAGAGAGAGAGGAGAGGAGAGAGCGAGAGAGAGGGGGGATGGAGAGGAGAGAGAGGCTGCTAGCTAGAAAGATCCCAGGGGATTATTTATGGGCATTTTTGAGGGGCCAATTTTAATGTGGATCAGTCGTCTGGAGACTGCTGCCTGACACCGGGAAACGCTCCTGTACTAAGAATAAATTTATAAATGTCTTTTAGAAGAGTCAACAAACTCAATAACCCTACAGACAGTCTCTCACATCCCAAACCAGAACAGAGACACTCGTTTTGGTCTTTCATTGTGGGAGGGCTGGGCAGGCCAGGTGGCTGGCTCAGATGATGTGATTTTCTGGCTAGGGACAAGGTGACAGGCCGCACTGGTGTATTTCCATCCCTCCACAGGAGAGCTAACTGTATCATTCCCCAGGGAACATTTATGCAATTGATAAGAGAACATTAGGACCCCCTAGGTTGTTAGACCAGAGACCACTCTAGTGTAGACCAGAGTCATTGGCACCAACTCCTGGGTCTTTGCCCCTTGTGTGGAGAGGGTCCTGTCCCTTGACCTCTTCAAGGATCTTGGATTACTTCCAGGTCAATGACTTTTAAGGTGGTTTAATTCTATGGTAATGCCTGAGGCTCAAGAATCATTTTGATCACACTTAGGGCAGCTAAGCTCATTTGTGGAACCCTCTTGCCTGTAGGGACACACAGTTTTGATTGAAAATGAACACACAAAACTTAGAGGCAAAAAAAAAAAAGGTTGAAAATGTCAAACACATCCTTGATGGGAAATGTAGTTCTGCTGAGAGAGGGATGCTTACCTAGAGAGCCCTTTCTTCCCTTCCCTTATCAGGGCTGCTTCTGAAGTATGGTGGCCGGGTAGGGGACTCACAGGGCCTGCACAGTGTGCTCTGCTGTCCCATGGCTGTCTCAGGTCCCCAGCTTCTTATGTGTGCCCTTGTCTGCTAGTGGCCAACCAGTGCTCAGTGACAGCCCATGTCTCTTGTGACGTGATTGTGTTGACTGACAACTCACCGTGTAGGCTTTCCTGGTCCGGCGGTCCTTACCGCTGTCTCACAGAGAGACTTGTGAACCTCCTTCACACAGCTGGCCGGGAACACTGGTCTCCGTGGCTCCTTGGGCTAGTCCTACCACGTGATTGCTCCATCTACCTCAGCCTCTGCCTTCTTAGACCCATTTAGCAGGATTTCCTATCCACTGCTGGAATGGCCAGAGAAAAACCAAGAGCCAAACAGCAGATGTTCAACACTCACATCTGGTGGCTAGAAGGCTAAAGAAAGGTGCCAGCAGGATCTTGTTTTGGTAGCCATGAATTTCCGGCTACCTTCAAGTTGCCTTCCCATGTTTTCTTTTCCATGGCTATGACCCTGGCATCTCTCCCTTTTCTCTTCTTATAGCAGTTTTGGTGCTGGGAACCTTACTCTCAGCCTTCACATGCTAAACATGTATTTTCCCACCCAGTCAACCAGCAGGCTTCCCTTTCTTGGTAATGACCTCAGATCTGAATCAGGTGTACCTAATCGCTTCTTTACACTTCTTGACTTCTTTGAAGACTTCATGTCTGAATGTGGTTCATGTCTAAGCTCCATGTCTGAGCTTAGAAGATGCCAATACATACAATTATATATATATATATGTGTGTGTGTGTGTGTGTGTGTGTGTGTGTGTGTGTGTGTGTGTGTATAATTTTGAAGGGACATTATTTTCTTCTATCTCATCTCTTAGGGTTCTCTCTTTGCTGGACCACTCCCTGAACTACCTAACCAGGCTCAAAATGGAGGACTGGCTGGGTGTATGAGCATCATCCCACTCAATGGTTCCTCTGAGTCTCTGGCTTCCTGCACAAGTCTTCAGGTTACAGGGCTGGCCTTCCCTCCAGATGGGCAGCAAGGTCGACCTTTTCTGAAGTCGAAGGTCACGTTCAGAGTCCATCACCCCTTGTTCTCTCAAGAGAAGGAATCTGGAGTCAGAACTTCTTCTCTGGAGCAAGCTTGACTCGGAGCTCCTCCTGCTGCAGTCCGGCCCCACCTCCTAGGCGCTCGCCAGTCGCCAGTGCTGGGTTCTGAAGTGGCTGAATGGAGCTATAGGTCCTGTCTGTGCAAGGAAGGAGCATGGATGGGAGGACTTGTTCAGGATCACAGTTAAGCAATCATCTGATTGCTGCATGGCAGAAATCACAAACCTGGGAATTATTTTCTAGTTCAGAGATTTTAGTTTCTTTTTCTTCACCACAAACAAACCTCCAATATGTTTATTTTAGGGAATCTGGGAAAAGGTCGAAAGAGAAAACTCAGGCTTTGACATGACATTCCAAAGACAGGCACTATCCTTACTCAGCCATTTCTTTCTCATCTTTCATCTGTAAATAATGTTGGGCTTTCTTTTTAGATTCATGGGTAGTTTTTAAAGCTAGTCATAGTTCAAAGTGGTTTTAAAAGACCAGCATTCTGAGGTGTAGCGAGGTACTGAGCATCCCCTTCCTATGTCCACACTTCTCTAGCCCTGGTGGATTATCACCAGGGCAACCTTTTTGTGTGTCCATCCCTTCAGAGTTCCTTGAACACTATCTCCTGTTTATTTATGGAATACATCACCAGGATGCCTTGTTGCACACACAAGAGCGTTCTCCATCCACCTGCATCCCCGAAGCCTGGACACTCTACTTTCCTCCACATCTCCGGGCCTGTCTGGATCAAGCTTTAGCTATAAGAGGCATCTTTGAACTAGGGGAGCTGAGAGTCTTGCCATTTTCTTGTCTCTCCAGGTTAGAGCCTCATCCAGGGTGAATAATACATTCTGTTGGCACCTCACACAGGGGATCCTGAAGGGCACCCTCTCCAGGTTATGGACATCATAATAACATGACTTGTTTCTAGGCAGGGACATGGACAGACCCAGGCCTGTTCCAGCCCAGGTCCTCCATTCTTCAAGTAGTGTATTGTCAGCACACACTACACAAGTTCTTAAGAATTATGTCTAAGAAAGTAGGGAGAACTGAGTCTGTCCTGGTCCACTCAGTGAACCTAGCCTCTGATCACATGATTCTGATTGGTTAAGACTTTCCTCCCAGCATGGCCAAGCGAGGCAGCCTCTGCCTCTGGGATTACTGCACAGTCAGGATATAAACTTGGTCATCCCCCCAGCCCCCCCCCCCACACTGTTAGGAAAGAAGTGGTCAAAATTCACAGAAGTGGGGGTGAAAAGCCCCTCAGACTCTCTGAGAGCTGGGTTTGATCCCCCTGAGACCCACCTTCCTGTGTTATGGGAGTCTTAACTTCATTTTTGTCGCAGTGTGGATTTGAGCTTTTAGCCGTCAGGGAGGCCAGAACCCATGTGGTGGATAGACATTCTGAAGGGGCAGCGGGTAGTCGCAGGTTCTGGAGCCAGCCTGGCTGGGTCACGTTCTAACCTCACCTCCTAGGCTATCCCTCTCCCTGCCCATCATCGCATCACTGAGTGACAAGCCGTGACTGAAGAAGTTGATGCGGGAGGAATGAAACCCAACCCTGAGCGACAGCAAACTGTTCACAAACTGTCACATTTGACAGATGGCATAGACACTCTTGCCAGCTTCATTTTCACCCCACCTGATCCCTTCCTCCCCGTCACTAGCCCTGAAGCTGAAACAGTCAGCATCAAGATGGAAGGTGTTGTAGTTAGGGTTTCCATTGCTGTGGAGAGATACCATGACCACAGCAACTCTTATAACGGAAGACCTTTAACTGGGACTGTCTTACAGTTTCAGAGGTTTAGTCCATTCTCATCATGGTAAGAAGCATGACAGCATGCAGGCAGGCTTGGTGCTGGAGAAGGAGCTAAGAGTTCTACATCCGGATCCACAGGCAGCAGAAGGAGACTGTGTTCCATGGTAGATGTAGCTTGAGCATAGTAGATGTAGCTTTGAGGTCTCCTCAAAGCCCACCCCTATAGTGACACATTTCTTTCCACAAGGCCACAGCCACTCTACCAAGACCACACATCCTCACAATGCCACCCCTATGGGCCAAGCATTTAAGCACATGAGTCTCTGGGAGCCGTTCCTACTCAAACCTCCACAGAGGGAAGCAGATTTTCAGTCAACACATTGGAAAGTCGGAGGGCTGGGCACATGAATAAAAGGTGTGCAGCTTGTGGTGAGAGGTAGAACCTTCCTGGGGTGAGCTGAAAACATCGGCCTCAGCATACAGGGGCCAGCTTGGCCTCACTGAGGGGTATCACCTGTCAAGATGGCCTCCCCAATAGCAGAGGAGCAGCTGGTTTGTTTGTCTGTTTTCTTAATCTCTGTAGTAGCTTGCTGTTGGGACATTCAGGGAGATTAGAGAAAGTTTCTTACCCCATACTGCTTCTGGAGAGCAGTCATGGTCACAGCACCTGTGAGGTTTCATCAAGGCCTCTCTGCTCAGCTTGCGGTGGCTGCTACCTGTGTTCACAGGATGGATGCTCTCCTTGTGGAGCTGTGACTGAATCTCCTCACCCTGTAGGATCAGGGTCCATTCTCCTGGCCTTGACATACCTCACTGTGGCCCTAAAGGTCCTATCTCCAAATACACCTACATGCTGAGTACTCGGAGTTAGGGGCGGTGGAAGCACAGCTGAGCCCCTAATGCTCTCTGAAGACAGCTTTCCCCAGCTCTCCTAGACCCCTCCAGGCCTCTCTCCTGCTGACCACTGCCTCCTTGCTCCTCAATTCCAGAGACACACACAGAATGGCAATTTGGTGGCAGCAATGGAAGGATTTCCTTTGTCCCCAGACTCTGGCACAGGTGTTGAGCCTCCACTCCTTAAATGAGGTATGGAGGGGGAGGGGTGTGAGCGAGCTTGAGTGTCTCATGACACATGCCCCTTGACACACCGAAGACTGGCCTCATTTATTTCTTTTTCTCCTTCTCCTCCCCCTTCTTAATTAGTTGACTTTTTATTAAACATTTTTTATTTATTTTACATACCGACCAGTTTTCTCTCCCTCCTTTCCTCCCACCCGTCCCTTTTCCCATCTACTCCCTTCCTGTAACACCCGATTCTGTGTTACACCCTCGGTACAAGTTCGCATGCCACTGCACCATATGCGAGTTGAGCTAGGGCCTGGAGATTGAAAGAACACACAGAGAGACCAGGGTCATTCGAAAAGAGACCAGCTGAATGCCAGTTTATTCAGATTTGGGGGAGCCCTTATCTACATAACTGCTGTACAAGGATCTCCACCCAGGCAGGTGGGAAATTACCATATTAACAATGGAGACAATGCCCTGCAGCTAATCACCAGGTGGGGCAGGGAGAGCACAGAAACAAACAGGAAGCTTAGTTGGCTGACCATAAACTATCGCTGTCAATGCACCCCAGGAACAGGGGCAGACCAGGGCCCTACAGGTCCCCCTTTTATATAAATTATGACTAGGCCTGTCTTGGGTGATATTGGACATCAGGCAATACCCCTTACCCGTCATGGGAAAGCATCCCAGGTCAAAACACATTTTCTGTCTTAGGTTGGGGCAGCCCCCCAAAAGCCTTTTTTGTCATTGGCTCACTAGTCATCCATCACCGAGTTTAGCCAGATTTGTGCTGAAAGATTCTCTGGGGCAATAGCTAAGAGGACTTGCCACATGGCAACGTTGACCTGAGCTTGCCTTTGGCTCTGGCATGATGCTCCAGCACATATAAGCATTCCTTAAAGAGACTGTGCCTGCTCAATCCTTAATAATTCTGCCCAAAATGGAGCCATATAAGTAAGGTCTCAGCACTGGTGAAAGGAACCCTGGTATAGCTAACTAGAACAATTTTAAGAGCCAACTTGTAAATTGTACACCTCAGGGTCCATGAATAACAGCAATAAGCCTATTACTGTAACATCTAGCAGTGGCATTTAACCACAACCAAGAGCAAAATTAACTGCAATATTTATTTGTAAATTTAGCTCAAATTGAATGGCCAAAGCATTTGTAACCTGTCCTGAGAAGGTATCCTTTGTGCTAGCAGGAAGCAACGACTGACTAATGAAAAATCCAGCAGCTCTAGCTGCTGTGGCAGCAACAGCTATGGCTGCCAATATCATGGGATGGGTAGACGGGTAGAGGAACAATCCTTGGCACTTGGACCACCACAGCCAGCTCCTCAGGAATCCCGCAACTCGTCAGTTGACAAGCCAGAGTCTCCTTGATCTCTTGGCTCTGTCCTGTCTTCAGGCTTCTGGACAGGAAAATCCACAGCACGCACCAGCCACTCAGGTACCCATATTGGATTGTCAGCATCCTGCGGGAAAACACAAACAGACCCTCTTCCCCACACCAGTACAGGATCTGGACCATACCAGGTGCCATCTGATAGATTCTTCCATTTGACATGAGGCATCCCGGAAGAATCTGGCCGCCAATGCCTGTCGGCAGTGGTATGAGATTGAGCATCAACAGTCAAAAAATTTAAAATGCATAAAATCAAAGATAAATGATCTCTGGGGGTGGAACCATATTCCCCCTTTTTAGTTTTATGTAAATAAGCTTTGAGCGTATGATGTGCTCGCTCCACTATAGCTTGTCCTTGAGGATTATAAGGTATTCCCGTTTTGTGAGAAATTGAAAACTCAGAGCAAAATTTAGCAAAGCCAGTGCTAGTATAGGCTGGTCCATTATCAGTCTTAACAGTTTTAGGAACTCCCATGTAGGCAAAAGCCTGGAGACAATGACTTTTAACATCTCGTAATCTTTCTCCTGTGTGAGCTGAGGCAAAAATGAGATGAGAATATGTATCCACGGTTACATGAACATATTGCATGCTCCCAAAAGAAGGAACATGGGTGACATCCATTTGTCATAAATGATTAGGAGCAATCCCATGAGGATTAACTCCCAAATGGGGAACAGTTAAAAGTTCTGTACACAGAGAGCACTTTTTAACAATATTAGTGGCTTGCTCTCGAGGTATCTTAAAATTAAATCTTAAAGATCCAGCATTGAGATGAAAACGATTATGAGCTTTTTTTGTAGCTTTATAAAATTCCTGACTCACTACATAAATTTGATGAGTAAGCTGATCAGCCAAAGCATTTTCTTCACTCAAAGGACCAGGGAGGTCAGTATGAGCCTGCAAATGCCCTACGTAAATGGGTACAGATCGGGCCCAAAGCAAAGTTTGAATAGCCAATAACTGCATCTGGACTCGAGATACAGAGGCAATATAAGCTGCAGTTTCCAATGGTGCAAGAATTTTGCTTATATACTGACTGTCAGTAAAAAGGTTAAATGGAATATCAGCATATTTTTCTAGAGGCATCTGGACAGTAACCAATTCAGCCACCTGAGCAGAGTTAGTATAAACAGGCTGAATAACAAAATCAGGAGGGGAGATTACCACAGCTCTCCCCGTGGAAGATCCATCAGTAAACACATTTCATGCCCCTGCCAGAGGCTGCAAAGAAATAACTTTAGGGAAACATACCAGATGGTTTTTAAAGAAGGTGACTAACTTATCAGAAGGATAATGATTGTCAAACTTGTAGGGATTAGTGCATAAAAATAAGGTCCAATCTTTAGCAAAATTTTGCAACCAAGTTATTTTTGCCTGGGTATAAGGTGTAATAACCTTATCAGGTAACATTTTAAAAGTTTGCAAACTAAGCTTATACCCTTTCTGAATAACACGTAGCACAGCTGATGGATATGAGATAACAATTTTACAGGTGACACATGTTTATGTACCCATAGGATGGGTCCTTGTTGCCAAAAAACTCCAGTAGGACTATGCTTGGAGGGGAAAATTATCAACAGCAGTGGCTGACTATAGTCAATATAATGAATATGAGCAGAGGCAAGCTTTTTCTCAATTAAAGTAATACATTGTCTTGCTTGAGGTGTTTTGCCTGCATGTATATCTGTGTGAGGATATTGGAGTTACAAGACAGTTGTGAGCCACCATATGAGCATTGGGAATTGAACCCCAAGTCCTCTGGAAGAACTGCTGTGCCATCTCTCCATATCAAGTAATCTCCCCCTGAAAGACAAGCCCTGCAAAGCTGCATCCAGTCACTGGGTATAAAGTTGAGTTCTGCAAAGGATTCCAATAAAGCTACAGTGAAAGGAGCATGAGCTCCATAGTCCACAACTGCTTCTTTTAACTGCTTAATATCCTTAAAGGCCAGAGGGTTATGCTGCCTGGCCCTCTGTCCCTGCTGATCAATATTTTCCACAACAGGATAAATCTGCCTCTCTCCACTTAGATTATTTAACCTGTCCTGGATCTCTCGGATTTCTGCCTCTCTAAGTCTATAGGGGCAGAAGCAGTAGTATAAGGATTTTGTGGAGGAGGTCTCATGGAGACATCTGTTTGTTTGTTTTTTTTTCTCTTTTTTTAACTTTTTTTTATCAGTGCGATCTCCTTTTTTAAAATTTCTTCTTTTTCTTTTATATCCTTTCTAATACTTTTTGTTCCTAAAACTTCCTGTTCTCAAAACTCTTAATAGAACTCACAGATTCTACTTCCTGAATCTCCTCAAGGGTTTTGTTTAAACTCTCTAATTGCTCTTTCACTTTTACATCATCACTGAGAAGAGCATCTCTGACCAAGCGCCATAGTGAAAATATCGCCATGGGGAATTCTTCTGTCCCTCGCTCTTTCAGCGCATTTTTTTTTTTATTGAGACAAGGAAAAAAAAAAACAAGTTTCCACCTCCTCCCAGCCTCCCATTTCCCTCCCCCTCCTCCCACCTTTCCCCCCCTCCTCCAACCC
>NC_022014.1:790977-812406 GCF_000317375.1 Microtus ochrogaster
TCTCAGCAGAGGAAGTTCAAATGGCCAAAAGACACTTTCAGCGCATTTTGAAGATCAGCCTTTATCTGCTCCCAATCAGTAATGTTAAAACCCCCTGCATGTAGGAACCAGGAACTAAACTCTAAAACCGTCTTAATAATCTCTTGTGCTGTCTCAACTTTAATACCGGTGCCTCTATTCTCCAAAAGAGCTAACAACTGGCCTGTTAACCGGCCCCTCAACACTGGAACAGAATAACTTGCACCCATAACCAATTCACCCTCGCTACTCAATCTCTTACCTGCTGGCCAGCCTTCCCGAGGGCGACCTCTTAGGGATCCCTACTTCCCGATCTCACAGATGGGTCTAGTTGCCGATGATCATCCCAGCGGTGCCTCCAATTGTAACACCCAATTCTGTGTTACACCCTCAGTACAGTTCGCGTGCCACTGCACCATATGCGAGTTGAGCAAGGGCCTGGAGATTGAAAGAACACACACAGAGACCAGGGTCATTCGAAAGGAGACCAGCTGAATGCCAGTTTATTCAGATTTGGGGGAGCCCTTATCTACATAACTGCTGTACAAGGATCTCCACCCAGGCAGGTGGGAAATTACCATATTGGAGACAATGCCCTGCAGCTAATCACCAGGTGGGGCAGGGAGAGCACAGAAACAAACAGGAAGCTTAGTTGGCTGACCATAAACTGTCGCTGCCAATGCACCCCAGGAACAGGGGCAGACCAGGGCCCTACACCTTCCCATTCACTCCTCCTCCATCTCCTTTCAGAAAGGGACAGGCTTCCCATGGGCTTGCACAAAGCATTGAGGCAGGACCAAGCTCCTTCTCTTACATCCAGGCATCCAGGTGAGGCCAGGTAATCCAGCATGGAACAGGTTACCAAAAGACCTTAAAAAGAAACCTTATCTTTTTTTGTTCCTTTTTAAAGGAGCCTTGAAGAAAGTGATGATTAGCACAGCTGGGAGTCTGTTGGGTGAAAACCCACAGGGGTTCAGCTACTAGACTGGCTGTGGATAACGTCAGGGCTTCCCAGCCTTCTGTGTCCCTTCCTTTGCGTGCCTCTGTTCTCCTGCCTTTACCTCACAGGTGAAGGATGAACATTGTTTTATCTCATTTGTCATCACTCGGCAAAGACGGCTGAGCAGGATTATGACCCTGGGAATAACTGATAAGTAATGTCTGGTGTAGGAGGTCCTTCCGTATTTGTGTGCTTTCACTGGTTGAATAAAGAAACTGCCTTGGCCTTTTGATAGGGCAGAACTTAGGCGGGAAGAAAAAACTGAATGCTGGGAAGAAGGGCAGTGTGGCAGACACCATGAAGCTCCTGCCTGAGACTAACACTGGTTAGAATCTTTCCCAGTAAGCCACGACCTTGTGGTATTACACAGATTGGTAGAAATGGGTTAGATCAGGATGTGAGAGTTGGCCAAGAAGAGGCTAGATATAATGGACCAGGCAGTAATTTAATTAATACAATTTCTACGTGGTTATTTCAGGGGTTAAGCTAGCTGGGTGGCGAGATGCAGCCTGCTCGTCTCATACAACAAATGTCTGTTGTGGCTATTTTCTCTTATCCTCTGACTGCTGGGATGGCAGCCTGCACACAATGATTGTTGATGGGGCTGGCATTGAGTCTTCATGTGTTAACTTGACCCAGAACCACCCCACAGATCAGCCTTCCTTCTCCATAGCTATGATTTCATTCTCTAATTTAATCAATAATGTATATGTATGTATGTACACACACACACACACACACATATATGCACACACACACATGGTTTTTCAAGACGGGGTTTCTCTGTAGTTTTGGAGCCTGTCCTGGAATTAGCTCTTGTAGTCTTGTAGACCAGGTTGGCCCATAATTCACAGAGATCTGCCTGCATCTGCCTCCTGAGTGCTGGGATTAAAGGCATGCACTACCACCACCCGGCTAATAGTGTATATTTTTACAAGCCTTCTTTAAATCTATGTACCATCAGTTCAAATGTATTTTGGGGGATATGTTCTCCTGTATCTCAAGGTGATGTGGGAAGTTGAACCTCATTAACATGTCATCCAGTTACACTCAAATTTTAATTTTTTTATATGGTGAACAATATTTTACTCTATGTATGTGTACGCATGTGTGTGTGGTTTCTCTATCTGTTAAAGTATCGATGGACACTTAGGAAATTATTCTGATGGAATAAGACAGGTGCAGAAAGAAAATTATTGCACAATCTCACCTAATTAAAAAAGTCAAATAAAACAAGCAGAGAAGAGGCTATCAAGGAAGATCTGGGAGGTAATGGGGGAGCAGGTTAGGCAAACAGCTCTGCTGTTAGGTGGGATGAAGCCCAGAGGTCCAATCACAGCTCAGTGAAATAGTGTGGCCCCAACCTGCCGTCTGTAGTAATCGATTCATCACATGTACGTATACCAAAACATGCTGCAAACACTAAATACATACAATCAATATACATAGAAGATCTGACTGTTTAGCTCAACTGTTCTCAACTTGTGGGTCTCAAGCCCTTTGGGGTTGAACAGTCCTTTCACAAGGGTTCCCTAAAACCATCAGAAGACAGATATTTACATTATTATTAACTTTGTAACTGTGGCAAAATTACAGTTACAAAGAAGCAACAAAAATAATTTTATGGTTGGGGGAACCACAATTGTGAAGGGCTGCATTAAAGGGTCACAGCTTTAGAAACACTAGTTTAGCTAATATTTTCTAGGTTGAGATTAAAAATAAAAAGCAAAGTTTGGAAGCATTAGTGTACTTGGGGTTTGAAAGCACATCTATGTGCAGATGTCTTTAAGGACACACCCATGGCTTGGAGAATAGTGCAATGTATTCACACAAGCATAAATACAACACATACATAAGTAGAATTCTATTACTTGGTGTGATCGGTGGTGTGTTGAGTTTTTTTTGCTATGAAGAGGCTCCATTGTTCTGGGGGAAGCTTCACTCTGGCCCCTGGCATCTATATATCCAAAGAGTCTGGATTGTTCCTTGTAAGCTTCACTCCAAGACCCCTCCCACATCTCACTGCAAATCCTGCTGCATCTCAGAAAACCCACAAAATGATGACCCTTACCCCAGAGATGCTCAAGACCACTCCCACAGGGTATTTAAATTGCTCCCCAGAAAAGAGACGTGTGGTTTTTCTGTCTCCATTTCCTGTCTTCTCTCTGGGGGATTGAAACATCATCTGGGAACATTTTACCTATCAAACTGTGACTTTTTCTAAGTGGGTTTGATTTGGTTTGATTTGGATTGCTGCGTTGGGGGAGAGGTTTATTGGGGTGAAGAAACTTTTCAACCATGACCATGGCAACTCTCTTTTTATGTTTGCATTTCTTTTTTTTATTGAGCTCTACATTTTTCTCTGCCCCCCTCCCTGCCTTTCCCCTCCCCTTCTTGCCCATGGTCCCCATGCTCCCAATTTATTCAAGAGATCTTGTCTTTTTATTTTACTTCCCATGTAGATTAGATTCATGTATGTCTCTCCTAGGGTCCTCATTGTTGTCTAGGTTCTCTGGGATTGTGATTTGTAGGCTGGTTTTCTTTGCTTTATGTTTAAAAACCACTTATGAGTGAGTACGGTGGCTCTTATGAGAAAAACATTTCACTGAGTGGCTCGCTTATAGTTACAGAGGTTCCGTCAATTAGCATTATGGCAGGGAGCATGGCAGTGTGCAGGCAGACATGGTGCTGGAGGGATAGCTGAGAGTCCTACATCTTGCAGCCAACAGGAAGTCAACTGACTCACTGGGCAGTGTTCTGAACATAGAAAACCTCAAAGCCTGCTCCCACAGTGACACACTTCCTCCAACAAGGCCACACCTCCTAATAGTGCCACTCCCTGTGAGATTATGGGGGCCATTGCAATCAAACTATCACAGGTGAGGTATTCAGATTCATCAAGTTTTATAGTTAATAACCAACTGTTTTTTTTATGTTGTCTTAGAACCTACCAAGTAAAATAATAATGCCAATTAAATAGGTAACTCTAAAGTCAGAGAGAGCTTAACTGGCTTTTAAAAATTAGCATATATTAGTTTTTTTAGTAGACACCAAACACTTATCCTCCCTTCTTTCCTCTCAGAATTCCTTCTCTTTTACATTTATTTACATATATGTAAGTAAATGCATACATTTACATATGTGTGTGTGCGAGTGTGTGGGCATGTGTGTCCCATGATGTGTGTGTGGAGGTCAGAGGATGATTTTGGGGTCAGTTTTCTCCTTCCACCACATGGATTGTGGGGAATGAACTCAAAATTAGTGTCAAGTGCTTTTACTTGCCGAGCCGTTGATTTCTTCTTAATGGTTGGGTAATATTCCATGGTGTGTATATTCCACATTTCCTTAACCCATTCCCCCGATTGGGCAGCTAGGCTGTCCTGACCATTTGGCATTGTGGGTAATGCTGTAATAACCATGGGCATGCAGTCATCTCTACTGTGTGCTGCCTTGATCCTCCAGAAATGAACCCAGGGCTGGTCTAGCTAGTCAGACAGCTGTTTTTTCTTGTAGGTTTCTACAGTGGTTGTACCAGTTGACATCCTGACCTATAGCCTGTAAGGTGTCCCTGTCCCCAGATACTCACCATCATTTATTACCTTGTATTCTCTTGATGCAGCCATTCTGACTGGTGTAAGATGTAACCTCAGTGCAACTCTGATCTGAGTTTCCCTGGGGCTTAAAGAGATGAAACTTTGTGTGTGTGTGTGTGGTTGTTGGCTATTTGTATTTTCTCTTTCTAGAAGGCCTTGCCCACTTAGTGATCAGATTATTATAGTCTTTGGGTATTATTTTTGATTATATTTGTATATATATATATATATATATATATATCCTTTATATATTCTGAATAGTAACCCCCTGTTGAAGAGTAACTAGCAAACATCCCTCCTATGCCACAGACTGACTCTTTTCTCCTGTCACTGTTTCTGTCCAGCTCAAACTTGTTACTTTGATGCAACCCCATTCTTTTTATATCTGGATCTGATCTAGTTCCTGTTGCCTATTCCTACAGCTTGAAATGTTGGTCCTGTGTTTACCTGCACTAGTTTTAAAGCTTTGGGTTTTGTTTTAAGAACTTAGATCCATTTTAAGTTAGCTTTTATTTAGTGTGAGATGTGTGGATCTGGTTTTAAACATGTGTACAGGGGAACTCAGTTTCCCTAGGATTCTTTGTCTTCTCCAGCTTATGTTGTTGGCCCCTTTGCTGGGAATGAGATGTTTGTGGATGTGCAGGCTCATTTCTAGGTGCCTTGCTGTATTCATGACAATGTCTCTGTTTGGATGCCAGCACTGTGCTGTCCTTGTCACCATGGTTCTGTGGTATGGTGATGCCTTCAATGTTGCTCTTTTTGCTTGGGGTTGCTTTGGCTATTTGTGATCTTTTGTGTTTTCAAATGATTTTAGTAGTGTTTTTTTCTACTCCTATGAAAAATTCTGTTGGTATTTTTATGGGAAATGCAAAGAAATGTTGATTTCTTTTGGTAATATGGGCATATTTTTTCTACTACTTCTGCTGATCCATGAGTGTGAGATGTCTCTCTGTCTTCTAGTGTCTTCTAGTGTTTACAGTTTTTAATGTAAAAACCTTTCACTTCCTTGGTCAGGATTATTTCTAGGTTTGGGGAGGGTATTGTTAACAGGCTTCAATCTTTTTAATAGTTATAAAATCTTATTTATTTCAACATATATGTGAGTGATTGGAGGTCAAAGGACAGCCTCTGGATTTGCCCTAATGCTCAGACCTTGTTTGAGGCAGGGTCTCTCTTGTCTGCTGCTTCATGTATTGCAGGCTAACTGGCCCTCAAGCTCTGTCTCTCCTTCCCTGCTAATTATGGGGATTCCATATGCCTGCTACCGTGTCCAGGTTTGTATGGGATCCAGAGCTCCAAATTCAGCTTGTCCAGCTTGCACAACAAACAGTTTTGAGCAATAAGCACCTGTGGGTGGTGTTTTCCTGTCCACAGTTTCTTTCAAATAAGCACACTGATGCTTATATTAATTGCAAATGCTTGATCAATAGCTCAGGCTTATCACCATCTAGCTTTTACATTTTAAGTTAGCCCATATTCCTCTACTGCATGACAGTAGCTTTATTAGCATGGCACATTCATCTCCTGCTTCCTCTGCGTCTGCCTGGCAACTCCAGACTCCATCCTTCTTCCTCCCAGCATTCTTCTAGTCTGGCTCTCCTGCCTAACCTTATTCTGTTCAGCTATTGGCCAGTCAGCTTCTTTATTACACCAATTATAGCTACAGATATTCACACAGCAGAAAGGAATATTCCACAGCAAACACCCACTCTCCAATCCTCAATCTTTTTAATTTAAGAAGCACATCCATTTTGGCAGTATCATATCCATAGCTATGTCAATGAACCAGTGATAAACTGGTTTTAAATTTTAAAATTTTCTGTTGAATTAGGATACACATACACACACACACACACACATACACACATACACACACACACTATTGGGCAATATAGTTTTTGGGCTGTGTTTTAGGTAAATGACATAATATTTGAAACTTTTTTTTTTAAAAAAAAACATGTTTCAGTTTTTTTTTAAGTTATAGAAATCCCCAGAAAAATATTTAGATTTCATGTTTTTCTTAAGAAATCATGGGCCCAGGGCTCACATACTGTGTGGGTCTCTCTGACCTGTTTGGTTCTTATTTGCAATTCTTAAAACATATATTTTTTGTGTGTACATATGTGTATATATAGTATATATATTATATATTCCTAAATATAACCTACTCAGACTGTGTAATAATACTTGTAAGTATATTTTCAGGGGTGTGCTCTTCCCTGGAGAAAACCACCCTTGCAGCTCCCAACTTCCCTCAGCTGCCTGTAGTTCTGTGTGTAGGGTTGAAGCCCCATGCAATTTCCCCATCCAGTCTGGCCTATGCATTGTTGTCCTCCTTGTTCAGCTCACGCATAGGTTATTATGCCATGTTGTGAGATTTTACTGGTATAGCTTCTGACTTGGCTAGGAGACACAGTCTCACAGCAAACTCCCTGTTCCCCTGGCTCTTACAATCTTTCCACCTGCTCTTCTGCAATGTTCTCTGAGCCTTAGGTGTATGAGTATTTTGTAGATGTAGCCACTGGGACTGGGTTCCACAACCCTATATTTTGACCGGTTGCCATTTTTTTTGTAGTGGTCTCCATCTTTTGCAAAGAGAAGTTTCTTTGATGAGGGGTAAAGATTATACTTATCTGTAGGTATAAGGACACATGTTCATTGATTGTTGTTAAGGATTGTGCTGGTTTAGTAAATTGGTGGTTGTAGATTCTTCTCCAATAACTATGACCTCATTAGCTAGCCAGGCTTCCAGTACTAGGCATGGTGTCCCTCTTATTGAGTCTTATGTCTGCTTAGAAAACAGTTGTTGACATCAAAGTAAGTCTACCACTACTACTGTACCTGTAGAGCTATCGAGACATGCTGTTTGTAAAACAGTTAATAGATGCCTCAAAGCTGGTAGGACTGTTGATTGCTTCCATTTGGAAGGTTGCATGGAACCTTCTGGTATTCTGAAAGCTACTCCTCAAGGAAGGACTTTCAGGTTAGTTCCCGCTTGTGTCCTCTAAGCCCTGTGTCTAAAGTGCATGGCGTCTTCAGCAATAGGGACTTATCTTCCACCCCTGGGGTCTAACCAAGGCCAATAGCAATAGACCATATGTTTTGGGAGCCTCTTGAACACCCTTGGTCAATAACTCAAAAGAAGGCTTCTCATGACTAGTACTGGATTTTTTGTTAGGTGGTCTTTGGCCCTTGGAGGCAGCATTGTCAACCCAAATAAGAAAACTTTGTTAAAACTGTATATGTATATTTATACACGAAGTGTGTGCTTTATAGGGATTTTTGTTCTCTTGTTTTTTTTTAGGTAAATACTTAATAGTATGGTTCCTTGTGGCATTTTCAGATATCCAAGCTATTTTACCACCTCCTTCCTTCTCCCAGATTTATTTCCCTTCCTTCCCTAAGGAGCAACCCCTCTCCATTTTCCCTATCAGACCGCTTAGGAAGCAGTCTGGAGCCTTCTTACCAATGAGCTTGCAAAATTCTGGAGTTATATAAATACTTATATTTATACTTATATTATATACTTATAGTTATATAAATGTATTTATTCTTTTCCTGGTTATATGAAAATACATTTTGAAAATAAATTTTTTTAAAGAGTTGAGGAATGTATAAAAAGAGGAAAATGTCCCCAAATATCTCTACACAAGGAGACTTGCTGTTTTGATGCCGTCATTTCAAAATGTCTTTCAAAGGATATGGGAAGATGTTCACCTCCACATAAATGTGTATGAGGAAAGTGACAGGAGAGTCACAGGCCCCCAGACCTTAGCACAACCAACTCCATGATGGAAGTACCATTCGGGCTGTAGAATTCTGCATGTAGGCAGCACCACCTGCCAAGATGAGAACAAAGACCTAATCCATCCAAGTCCATAGTTCTGGGAAAGTCTCTAAATGTACTACCTCTGCTTTTGGCTTCTGTAGTTCTGCTTCTGGCTAACTGTTCTTGTTACCTGAAGTGTGTCAACCCAGGACATGGTTTAAAGGCTTGGTGCTACACTTGGATCCCGAACACCCAGTGTAGTCACCGGTCTGGCTAATAAAGACTTTCTATTGACATAATCCCATGTCTGAGCAGTCTTCTTTGGGGGGATACCCCACAACAAGTAGAAAGGCTTATGTCTACCACAGAAACGTTCTGTACCCAGACACAGGTGCACACACTCACCCAGAGACGTGGCATTCTATAGTGTGTGCACAGACATTGTCAATCAGCTATGGATGCACAGCCATTTAGGTTACAGGTCAGTTAATTGTCTCCTTGTTCTGAGTAAATACCAGAGCAACTGAAGGGAGGGAGGGCTTCTAGTTCACAGTCTGAGGGGATACAGTTTGTCATGGCCAGGAAGTCATGGCAGCAGGAGCAAGGAGCTCTTAGACACATTGTGTCTGCTTCCTATGGGGGGTCTTAGTCACATTGTGTCTGCTTCTTATGGGGGTCTTAGTCACATTGTGTCTGCTTCCTATGGGGGTCTTAGTCACATTGTGTCTGCTTCCTGTGAGGCTATTATTAGTCACATTTATTGTGTCTGCAGGAATGTGGGTGTCAACGCTCAGCTTGATATTATCTAGCCCCGTGTGGATTTAGAGTATGTGACTGCCACCATGCCCAATGGAAACCTCAGGATTGTCTCCACAGCCCTCAGGCATTTTCTTCTCCCAGTGAAGAGTTTACCAGCAGCCCATTTGCAGACTAAACAATCCAGATCCCCCATTCGAAGCTTTGTCGCTGGACTACGGATCTAGGGCAGGGCCTGTCTCTCTGATATTGTCTTAAGATAAAGCAGGCAGATTCTGGGCAGAAATTTTTGTCCCAGCTTGTGTGCGTTATGTCCCTTTCTGACCTAAATTGTGGGGCTCTGATTCATCTGACTGACATCTGGGCTCCTACCTTTGGGTTGGTCCTTATACACCATGCCTGGGATACTCTGATGGAGACATGAAGGTGAACGAAGCACCATCCTGACCCCTCTTGAGCTCAGCTGATGTCACAGCTCACGCGTGAGCTCCCTGCTCACAATGCCCTATAGTACGCGTGTAGTGCTGAGCTTTTATACTAGTGAGTCCAAATGCAGAGTGGATAGTTGTGCCTGGGAAAAATCCAAGGAGATTCTGCCACTCCTGCTGGGCCTAAAGGATGAAGGAGACTCTACCAAGCAGAGATGGAGTCAAAGGCATTTCAGATACAAAGATCCTGCTGCTCAGGGGCTCAGGTGATGAACTGGGTGTCTCAGCCTCAGCAATGAGACTAAGCAATGAGACTCCTTTTTCTAATAGTCTGTGCTCTGGGGCTCATGTCACTTGTTTCAGAGGGACAGAGGTTTTCCCAGGTGCTAAGAGATGCAAGCATTTCAATAGAGTCTCACGAATGAGGTGTGTCATAGTAAACACGATGGCAATGATCTGTTCTCACTTTTAACTGGAGACTCCTTCCAGCCATATACTTTCTGAATGGAACTCCGTGGTTTTGCTGTGTTCCCCCCTGACTGAGTCTGGACTTGCTACAGTCCTCCACTGTGGAGTTCCTGAGACTCTTAGGTCCATGAGTGTAAGGACAGAGCAAAGAGGCTCACATCCACTGGCTTTAAAATTCACCTGGAATTTGTTTGTGTGCTCAAGACTCTTGGCCATCAAGCCGGGCTTCTAATATGGAACTGTGGAAAAGCTGTAAGATCTAAAATACTTTTCATGAAGCGCTGTAAATTTCTGGACAGGGTAGCATGTCTCAGGTGACAGAAGGGAAAAAGCCACCAGTGTGGGAGACTCTGCTCTGGCCCAGCCTTAGCTTCATTGGACACCGATGACAATGGTGCCGTAGATGAGAGTGATGGACACCGACCACCATGGCATGATTGTTCTTTCCATAGTGTGCATAGTGTGCATAGTGTGCATAGTGTGCATAGTCTTCATCCCACCAGCTCTGAGCTTAGTGGTCAGATGAGCTCAACGTGTTCCCCAGGCAATCCCAAAGTTCAAACCCAACCTCCCCAACCCTGTCTTTTTGCTTCTAGGAAAATGGAAAGATTTAGTGGGAGCCTCTCAAAGGGTGCTCTGACTTCTGCATCCCTACAAGTTTTCCCAGGTCACCCCTTCTTGTAACTTAGGATCTCATCAAAAACATATTCTCGCCTACCTGGTGGGCAGGACCAGGCTGTGTGCACAGAGGATGGGAAACTGGCATTACAGGTGTCTGTGTTTATTCTGCTCAAGAAGAGGAAGGGTTGAGTGGACCATCAGTGCCCTGGTTGCTAGGATGTTGTTGAAGTAGCTGAGCTGACCTGACACAAAGGGTTTGGGAGCCACACCCCTGTGAGACAGGTGGGACTGTGTTCTTCAGCAACACTGGACCTTTGGGCTTAACGGACTGCATTGCTTTGCAGGGGGTCTATTCCTGGCCTGGGATTTACAGGGCCATGTGAACCCAGGGTTTTCTGCCAAGCCTAGCAAAGAACCCTGAATGGGCAAGTACCTCTCGTCTGGGACAGGGTTTCCAAAACTTCAGAATGGCAGTGGGGTTGAGTGTAATCCCTCCATTTCTAAAGCTGAGGTATAACATGCACACACAAAATGCTCTTTCTGAAATTACAAACTATATACAAATCTAGTATTGATCATTTTGGTCATTTGTAGACACACAGTTCAGTGACATCTCAAACAATCAGTGTTATATAGCCATTGTTACTGTCTATGCCCTAAACCTTTACATCACACTGTAAACCATTACATACTCAACAAGAGTTATTTACCCAGTAGGAGCTCCTCTTCCCTCTCCTTTTCCCTGCCTCATAACTGCTTCATTATTTTCTGTCTCTATGAATTTGCTGATAGTCTAGGGACCCCATAGATGAAACCATGTAATATTCAACTCTTTGTGCCTGGCACTTACATCTGCTCTGCAGCACATCTGATTCACACTTTGATCAAGGTAGCATCCTACACGATCCATCTCTACTGGGGACATTCAGTGGCTTGAAGCTGAAGCAGATCCCAGTCCCTGGTCTACTGAGCTTTCTGCTGAACAAAGTCAGGGCACCTTTTAAACTCAAGGCCCAGCAGGAGTAACCCCCAAATTCACGGAGAAACTCCTGTGTGTGACCATCTGGGTCCCTTTCCTTTTCCAGTTCAGACTCCTGGGAATCCCAGTCCGGGAATCAGCCATGAGTGTCTCCAGTGACTGTCATCGCTTCATGTTCCTTCCTTTTCTTTCCTGGCAGGGCAGTTGCTCCCATTTGCAGGTGGATGGTGACCTCTCTCTCTCACGCACCAGTTTGCTCCCCATTATCCCCAGCAAGCATCTGTGTCCTCGCCAGCAGAACCCATCCCAAGCCTCTGAGCGCTCTCTGGACGGTCACTCCCTCCCCTGCCTGGCTCCTGTAGGGACCTTGCTCCTGGAGCCCTCTCTTCCATCGCTCCCTTGGCAGTCTTGACCATACAGTCTCTCTCTCTCTCTCTCTCTCTCTCTCTCTCTCTCTCTCTCTCTCTCTCTCGTTTCTCTCCCCCTTTCTCTCCTATTTTTCTCTCTCTCACACACACACATCTGTCTCTAGAGCCCTAACTTTCATCACTTCGTTCACACACACATAAAATTTGTGATCCACTCCCCTCACACACTCTCTCACACACATTCACACACACACTCACTCACACACACACATACACATTGTCTCTGGAGCCCTCTCTTCTACCACCTTGTATTCTCTCTCTCTCTCTCTCTCTCTCTCTCTCTCTCTCTCTCTCTCTCTCTCCTTCTGGATTACTGAAACTCTTAGAGACCATTGCCCTTCCCCAGCTTGTCTTCCTGGTTTCTGGGCCTCTTTCATCTCTGTCATCCCCCCCACCATCCCTCACTCTCGTTCTGCTGCCTTCTCTTCTGCCTTTTATTCTGATTAATCCCAAGATGTAAGGCCTGCGGTTTGTCTTGATCTTGTTTCATATTTAGCCTTACTGATGACTCCTCCTGCCTCGTTTCTGTCGTGGGAACCTGGTCCTTGGGCTCTGCTGGACTGGGCACAGGTGCACTGGAGTGCGTCCTGCCCTTCCGTGAGTGAACAGCGGCCAAGGCTCATCCATTCAACAATGCCACGTTCTAGTGGGGACTCCACGGGAGTCGCTCGGCCTGCCCTCTCCACTGACTCTGCTGAGATATTTGTGGAGTGCCCACATTATGCCCATAGCTATGTACCAGGCTCCTGGGAAAAGCACACCCTGATGACCCTAAACAAGCCACACTCTCTGCCCTCCAGGGCTCTGATGGTGTAGACAAACTCTGATTCAGAGCCAGTGTGCACCCATCCTGGTGTATGAGCAGGTCACGGCCCTGCCTAACAAGGCCTGGGGAGGGCACTACTGTATTCTGTTCCCATCATGGCGTCTCTGCAGTTGGATAACTTATAAAGAAAAAAGGCTCATTTTGGCTCAAGGCCTTATCTAATCTTAGTCACCTCCCCAAGGCTCCCCCAAACACTTTGATTGGATTAAGTTTCCTTTCTTCTGATTCCTGACAATGAAGATTATATTCACTCTGTGAACCTTCAAAAGCACTTAAACCACATCAGAACTGTGGGAGATGTGGCCATACACCTTTTATTCCTATAGACCAGCTTCAGCCAAGGCCATAATCCAGGAAAGGCAGCAGGGTGTGCCCTGTGTGTCACAGAGACACTGAGTCAGGTGTGTGCTCTGTCATGTGGTTCTCGTTCAGTTCAGCATACATTTCTAAGCTCTCCGCAGCATCCACATTGCCACGGTCGCCTGAGGGCTCCTTTGCTCTGTTTAGACAGAAGTCATGCGTAGGCACTCTTCCTGAGACTTAGCGCGCGTTCAGTGCCAGAGGCTCACGGCTCTGTGGCTAGAAAGCCAGAAGGTTAGCCCCCTGGCCCTGTGAGCCAGAGGCTTTCTACTCCAGCTTTTCAAGGCCAGAGCAACAGGCCCAGCAGGCAGTGTCACAGCTATAAGCTGAGGGTGCCAGGGTCCTCAGTTCTAGGCCAGTTTAAGTGGTTCTGCAGCAGCATCAGGTGCTCAGTGACCCATTGGGATTCAGTGGCCAGGTCTTGTAAGACCCTGCCCCCTACCTCAGTGTTCAGAGAACGCTCTGCTCCTAGTGTCCTCAGCTTAGCCCTCACTGCCCATGATAAAGACCACAGCGCAAGAAAGCACCCAAACAAGGGGCCTTTTCAGGCCTGGGTTGCAGTATGGTGTCTAGGGGTCTGTTTCCTTCTGGGAGGAGAATAGGCTGAGGACTGTTTTCACAGGAGGCAGACATGCGGGGTCAGCTGTCCCAGGTGAGGGAGGGGCTCCTGTCTCTGTTAGGGACAGTGGGTGAGGAGGCTCAGGACAGCCATGGTCAGGGTCTACAACTCCTAACAACTACCCTAACTGGAGTGCAACCTCCCAGAAACCATGGTTGGGATGACACTGTGACAGTCACAGTGGCTTCCTCGGCTGGCATGCAGTCTCCTGTCAGTAGCTGAAGTAAAGTCTCCATGAGGGGCTGGAGACAGTTTAAAAAATAAAGTCCCTGGTGGTGGTGACAGGAAGGGCCTGAGAAGTGGCCGCTGCATTGACAACACTGGAGGTGTGGTTGCCATGGCCTCTGGTAGATCTTCAGGAGAGGTGGCCATATCGCCCTCAGCGATAGTGGCTTCCAGCTGGTCTCTGTCCCAACCTGGGCTAAGGTGCTTTGTCTTTTCTTCTCTAGCAGCTGCCGCTGCGAACAGGTGTATAGAAGGGTTTGAACTGCTGGGTCCAGACTCCAATCGCAACATAAAGGTGGGATCACAGCAACGGTCAGTGGTGGAATTCATCCTTCGAATTGTCTGAATCCAGTCTTACACCCTTAGGGAAGGTGGCCCTCCTGAACCACTCAACACGGTAAACATGCATGTGGAAGAAGCAGGTGACAGACACAGCTGTCTCAGGAAACAGCGAGGTGGGAGACTAGCAAAGGAGCATTGGCTCAGTCTAAATTCCACGGGGATAAAGGGGTTTTAAATATCGACCAGGCTCAAGATTATACTTAATCTTATTAAGTTAGAAGATTTTAAAAAGGTATGTATATGTGTGTGTATTTCTGTGAGTGCTGGAAGAAGCAGAGGTGTCGGACCCCCTGGAGTTGGAGCTACAGGTGGTTTTAAGCCTCCTAGTGTCAGTGCTGGGAACTGAACCTGGGCCCTGGGCAAAAGCAGCAAGTGCTCTTAACCACTGAGTCATTTCTCCAGCCCCAAGACTGTGTTCTTTTATGTGGGCAGTGGAATGGAGAACGGCCTCTTAACAGTGCACCTGATGACTGGGGAGAGGGTATTGGTTTTATTTGCTCCATGTGAGACACAGTGCTGAGAGCAAGAGGGAGGTTCGGTCCAGAAGTTCCTTCTCTTGAGAAGCCTTTAGCTAGAGCGCTTTCTCACGAGGCAGGATATAATCTCTCAACAGAGTCATGACTAATACGACGGTGACTGTAAATGCTGGCACGGTGTGTTCCCCACATTCGGCTCCCTCGCTGGCCTTCTGCTTGTATTAACTCATTTCTCAATCACCTTCTGCTTTAGGACAGCTGTGTTGCTGTGACAAGCTACCCCAGGCTGGGTCATCTGTGGAGAAGGGGGCTTTATCCCTCACCATTCTGAAGGCTAGGAGGAGGCCAGATTCTGAGTGTGAGCAGGCAGCCTGCCTCTGGGCTGAGTCTCCCCTTCTAGGAGGGTGTCTTGTTGATGTTACCGTACCCTCGACAGCGGAAGGATGAAAGAGGTAGGGAAGGACCACATCCACACAATCGAGGCAGCCTGAGCCCACTCGCAAAGTGGGGTCCTCGTGACCTAAACAGTTCCCAAAGGGCCCCATCTCTTCCAATATTACAGCAGGGATTAAACTTCGGACTTGCCGACTTGAAGGACACATTCAGACCCCAGCACTACCCACACTTTGAAGCTGGGGGAGTGAGGTTAGGTGATTTGCATACAGTGCATACAGTGATTTGGAAATGGGGACTTGAATCCACATTCCACAGCTAAACGTGGCTGCCTTCTGCTTCTCCCAGGGCCAGCGCCTGAGAAGATCAAGTCCACTTCCATCTAGGGCATTGTAATAGGTTTCTTGGAGGAGACAGCTAAGCTGTCCTCACAGGATAGGGAGTCGAGTGTGTGTTCTAAGTGGGGGCGGTCATCCCGGACTCTGAGCTCAGAAGAACTGGAATCTCCATCGTTCCTGGTGGTGGGAACCAGAGCCTGACATTTAGTTTCTCCAAATACCAGCACTGTCCCACGGAACTGCCCTGTTTCGATACTCAAAAATAACCCAAGAGTTTAAGCCATCAGCTGTGGCACGTACATGGGGCTAGAGAAGTTGACTCCATGAAGGTATTTCCATCATTGCCTGCACGCGACCTGCTCCATAGTGACTCTGTGTTGTACTGAGAAAACACATGTGTGAGGAATCTGTAGGTTTTAACTGTCCTTTGATTTTGAACTCTTTGGGTTATTGATCTCTCAAAGGCCAGAAAGTCTCCATTCTGCCATGGCGCTCCCCCTTTCCTTTCCTCTTATGGGCACAGGTAGATATGGGGTCCTCTCCATGCCAAGCTCTGTGCCGGGCATATAGATAGAAGGTTTGAGTCTAACGGGATCATGCGTGGAAAGATGGCTCTGAACTGATACATCATCATTGGAGGTGGGGAAACTGAGGCATGAGCCACGTGGTTCTTGAGCTGGTCAGGGGCTTCCAGATGAAGGACAGACAAGGTGGAGGGGTATCCTCCAGGGGTTACAGAAATGCCAGGGTGACAGGAGATGATGCTAAGGTGTCCCTTTTGCCAAAGCTTCCATGGCACCAAGTTTGGGTGAGAGGAGGAAATGCCAGCCCTGCCCACTCCCTGTCCTCACCCAGCATTTCAGTGTCTTGCTGCCTTTAAACTTTCTGCAGAAGCTGAGTGGCAACAAGCGAGGGCTCTGAGTCCTGGTGTGTTTGGGCATCAGCTCAAGACTCTGAGGACACACCTGGGAAAAGACTCCAAGGGAAACAAGTGCATTTGGGGGTCATATCTTCACCAAAAGTGACTTCGAGGCCTCCATCCCTGAGACACATCCTGACTTGGACATCTGATATGCAGAACCAGTGCCCCAGGGTGACAGCCTCTTCTGAATCCCAGGAGCACACTGCCCTGTATTATTTCCAACCCTGCGACCATGTCTGACCCCATGCTACACATCAGGGGATTTTGCCCAGCTTTTCTGCTCTGTTTAGAGTGACAAGGACCATCCTGGATGGAAGGGTTTTTCCGGGATAACTTTTGGTGGCAAGCTGGAAAAGTCCCAGGAAGACAAGGACTTGTTGATGTCCTGCCTCTGTCTAAGCCCACAGTTCTGTGGTGTGCGTGTGTGAGCAGCATGTTCATCAGAGTAGAAGCACTGGGCCTGGTCAAGAGTGGGAGACTTATCACAGGAACCCGACCCATACAATTTTGAGGACAGCTTCAACAGTAGTAGCTATGGGACCAACGTCCTCCGCCTGGTACCAGAGCTGAAGTCAGCAGAGGGACCATCAGGGAGACAGGCGAGTGAGAGGTGAGGGGGGCGAGGAAGTTCTGGCCCCTATGAAGGTGAGGTGGGACAATGAGGATGGCCTGTGTCCCAGGATGAAAGGTGGGTGCTCGGGAAGATAGGCTAGACTGTGGGATCCAGTAACACACTCTGGTTTGCATCAATATGGCAGCTCACCCAGGATGGGAACACTAGCAGAAGCAGAGGCTGTCTGTCTGCAGGTGCTATTCCTCTGATCCAACTCACACAAGCCAGGAGAAGGGAGCGGGTGCTGCCCCTAGTGGCTGCCTCTCCTGGTGAACAGTGCAGGTCAGCCACCATGCCCTTGACCCCACCCTTGACCCCACCCTGCCAGATTCCCCTCTACCTTTAAGGTCTCACTAATGTCTTTCTTGGTTGAGAATCACACACAGAGAATTATGGGGGAAAGGAAATGAAGTGCCGGAAGCCTGTGACTGCCTACAGATGCCTTTGACAACAGTGCTTTTAGGAACAGGTGCTGGTTTCTTTTGCCTTTTCTTTTACTTAGAAATGTTGCCATTTTGTTAAAGTTTGATTAGCAAGTAAATATTCGTGTATTTATGGCAGACAGTGTGATGTGTTCACTAGAAGACTAAGCAGGCCAATTAGCATACCTGTCAGCACACACGTGTGTGTGTGAGTGTGTGTGTGTGTGTGTGTGTGTGTGTGTGTGTGTGTGTGTGTTAGGAGTCTAAGATGCCTGTTTTAGGAGTTTGGGGCACACGATAGAAGATTGACCCTCGTTCTCATTCTGTACCCCTGTCTTCTGAGAGTACCCCTCCTTTGGTTATCCCTTTGCTCCCAGTCCAGTCTCAGACCTGGCGCTGCACCCGTGAGTTCCTGCTCAGATCCCACAGCAGTGAGCACAGCGTTTGCCTTTGTGAGGCCGGCTTATTTCACTTGAACCAGCCCCCTCCAGAGACACGCGTGCCACTGCAGATGACAGGAGTTTCTTCACCTTTAGGTGTTTCCTCATCTGTCAGTGGACAGTTAAGCTGCTTCCGTGTTGTAGCTGTTAGAAGCAACACTAACCGCAGGTATGCAGATTCCCCAGATGTGCACCCGGCTGGGGGTCAATGTTAGCCGCATCTGTCATCTTCTGAGGATGCTTCGTACTGCTTTCTGCAGTGGCCTTGCTGACTTATACCCATCCCCAACAGGGTACCAGGGTCCATTCTCTCCTCTGTGCTTTATAAAGAGGATGTCCTTCAGCCCTGTGTGGCCCACAGAAAAACCGCTGTAACAACACATTTCTCCCAACAATTACCTGTTTCTTGGGAGGAAAGCAGGTCACTTGGCCCTGCCATGGTCTCCCTGTTCTGTGGGAGATGCTCAGTCCCCAGAAGAGCCTTCTCCTGTCACCACCTCACTAGCCAATAATGGCCACATGTCCGCCTCCAGAGCTCACTGTAGAAGAGACAGCTGTAAATGCTAAATCCACCCAGCTATGTGTGTCCCTCTCACAGCCTTCTGGTCCAGGACACTGTCACCTCTCCCCTGGATACCTGTGAGCCTCCACGCTGTCCTGCTATTGGGTAATCCTCAGTCACAGGTCCTTCAAAGGCTCCTGGCTGCCCAGGGTGAAATGTAGTCTTCCTGCTTCTGGCTCACTTCCTGGGACCTCTTTGCCCTCCAAGCCTGCCACCTGGCCTCTCTCATTGCTCCTCAGGAACTCCACTCTTTTGGCTGCTCAACCCTTTGTTATCCAACTCATCCTCTTACCTCAAGGGCTGTTCCCCAGCCTGCTGAGAACCCTTGCTTCCCTGGGCTCACCTGTTGTCTGTGTGTGCTGGGTGTGAACTCTGACCCTTGCTTCCCTGGGCTCACCTGTTGTCTGTCTGTGCTGGGTGTGAACTCTGACCCTTGCTTCCCTGGGCTCACCTGTTGTCTGTGTGTGCTGGGTGTGAACTCTGACCCTTGCTTCCCTGGGCTCACCTGTTGTCTGTGTGTGCTGGGTGTGAACTCTGACCCTTGCTTTCCTGGGCCCACCTGTTGTCTGTGCTGGATGTGAACTCTGACCCTTTCTTCCCTGTGATCACCTGTTATCTGTGCTGGGATGTGAACTTTGACCCTTTCTTCCCTGTGCTCACCTGTTGTCTGTGCTGGGATGTGAACTTTGACCCTTTCTTCCCTGTGCTCACCTGTTGTCTGTGCTGGGATGTGAACTTTGACCCTTTCTTCCCTGGGCTCACCTGTTGTCTGTCTGTGCTGGATGTAAACTCTGACCCTTGCTCCCCTGTGCCCACCTGTTGTCTGTGCTGGATGTGAGCTCTGACTCTTGCTCCCCTGTGCTCACCTGTTGTCTGTGCTGGGATGTGAACTCTGACCCTTGCTCTCCTGTACTCCCCTGTTGTCTGTGCTGGGATGTGAACTTTGAACTTTGCTCCCCTGTACTCCCCTGTTGTCTGTGCTGGGATGTGAACTCTGACCCTTACTCCCCTGGGCTCACCTATTGTCTGTCTGTGCTGGGATGTGAACTCTGACCTTTGATCCCCACATGCTCTTCTCATTGTCTCTCTGCACTGGGATATGAACTCTGGAAAGCTTTATGTTGCAAATATTTATTTATACTATAAAGATGTGTCTCTGTCTAAGACGCCTTCTGATTGGTTTAATACAGAGCTAAAGAGAGAATAGGCTGAACTTCCAGGGAAAGAGAGGACTCTGGGAAGAAGAGGCAAAGATGCCATGGAGATGCAAAGTCAGACACACAGTTCAGAGGAGAGAAAAAAGGGCCAGACACCAATGAAGACAAGTAGTCCAGGCAACCCAGCCTCTCAGAATTCCTCTGTTGCAGTTTTCTCAAAATTCTGCAGAACAACTTCAATGCTGCTAGCTGAGATGGTCCAGCCTCACAGACTACTCCAGCCAGAACTTCAGATAAGCCCAGCACCTTCCCATCACACAGAGTCTGGGCAACAAATGATACAGCTCTCCCAGGACTTGATCATTATCTCAACTTTCTCAAGGTCCCCTAAAGATGTCAGCACTCCTCCTAGGCAACAAGAAGCAGTCTAGAGGTGGAATAGGTAGTTTTTGGTTGTTTGGTGTGTTATGGATGGTTGCCATCATTTAGGGGGTTGGTTGCAAATTGTTACTGGTTATGGTAAGGGAGAAAACTACACAAGGGAGGTTGGATTCAAGGATCTCTTTCTGGAAAGAATAAAGGAGGATATAGAAATGATAGGATAAAAGGGTAGATTATTCAATCTAGTTTTAGACTGAAAAGCAACTATTAATCTAAAACATTTTATATTTGCATAAATTTTTGTATATTGATACAAATTTAAGGTTATTTTTGTTTTTAACACATTGTATATATGCTTCTATTCTTGTTTAAGATATTATTCCTATGCAGCTCATTTAACAATGTAATGTAAATTTCTAGTCCTTGAAGGCTGTTATTACAAACTATTTAGGATAATTAAGAAATATAGGTGAATAGTTAGCCGTCTATAACAATCAAACTTGTATTCATGCAGGCATGTTTTCAAGTCAAATAGAGATATATTTTAGGTGGACAGATGGTCCTCAAACACTTCAGAGATGTACAGAGTATGTATGATATTTAAGATATTTTAATAACAAAAGACGTTTCATGGTAGCGAGACATGTCTGTTCCTGGAAGCACCGATTTACTTCAAAAAGGATGGTGGGCAACAAAGAACCTCCTTATGGAGTTTGCTTTCGTTGTGGAAAAGTTAGCCACTGGGCAAGAGTAATTTCACAAAAGAAGGTGACTACCAAGCTTTGCCAAGAAAAGGTCAGATAGTCCTTCAAAATTTCGGCTTCACAGAAAAGTCTATCACATATTCTAACCCTGTAGTCAAAGATGGATGCCCCAGTGTTACAGAGGAACCTTGGGTAACTGTTCAGGCAGCTGGATGCCTCTGTCATTTCTATAGTTTTGAAGTTGTTTGCTCTGCACTTCCTGTTTACTCAGGTAATATTTTATCCTTCTTGGGTCTCTGATGGGATTGAAAAATAGATAGTTATAGTTTTCTTTGTTAAAAAATTTTAAAAAAAATCTTACAAAAGAAATACCAAGTTTTTAAAGGTTTTAGAGACATAAAAGCTTAAGTTGTTTATCTAAAAAATGCTTTAAGGCTTAAAAAGATATTTTTAGGTCAGTAATACAAGTTATGATAGAAAATGTTTTAGGTATAAAACTTTGGACTCATCAAGATGGCATAGGTAATAGAGTAATTTCTCCAAATTTGCCAAATACAAATGGACTGGACATTGAAATTGCAATCTTTGT
>NC_022014.1:812506-814000 GCF_000317375.1 Microtus ochrogaster
GCTCTGTAGACCAGGCTGGTCTCGAACTCACAGAGATCCGCCTGCCTCTGCCTCCCGAGTGCTGGGATTAAAGGCATGCGCCACCATCGCCCGCCTTTGATAGTCGTTCTTATTGTATATGGTTTCACTATGTTAGAGTTAAAACCTTTGCTTTTTAATTAGACAAAAGTGGGGAATGTTGTGGAATATTTATTTACACTGTAAAGATGCATCTCTGCCTAAGACACCTTCTGATTGGTTTAATAAGGAGCTAAATGGCCAATAGCTTGGCAGGAGAGAATAGGTGGGACTTCCAGGAAGAGAGAGAACTCTGGGAAGAAGGGAGGCAGATACACCAGTGAGACAAGAAACAAAGCAGACCTACAGTGCAGAGGAGATATAACCAATACATATATAGCAGAATGTAGATTAATAGAAGCAGGTTAATTTAAGTTATAAGAGCTACCTGGGGACAAGCCTAAGCTAAAGGTCAAGCTTTCATAATTAATAATAACTCTCTGTGTCATTTTTTTTTTCAGGTTGGTGGTTGACAAGAAAGACCGACTACAGCTCTCTTTGCCAGGTCTATGTCTGAGGTACTAACACTCACAGCTTAGACTGGTGGGTAGAAGATGCGATGGGTCAAAGGGTTTGTGACAAACACCGGTGCTGAACAGAGAGAAAGCATGCTAATAAAATTCTCTTCGTCAGCTACTAATGGGACACCTTCTGGCTCAGGTTCCAGATGGGAAAAACATGAGCAAATGTCACAAACTGTCGTTCAAATGAGTACCATAGGTGTGCAAGTCGTAAAGTTGCTCCCGACTCAGAGCGGGATCAGCAAGCCTTGCTGTGCACACCTCTGCCAAGCAGCGAGCAGCTACAGATTTTCAGGAGCCATTGTGACACTCTCACGGGCCTGCAGGGCCGCAGCAGGGCTGGCGGGATCCAGGAAGGCTTGGCTGGGCCTGGCTCTGGGCTGGAGGTGGGATCTGAGCGCTGGTGTAATGTCTTCCTTTCTTAGACCAGCTGGCTTCTTGAGCTACATTAGGACCACAAAGGCGAAAGGCCAGCCACACGTGATTTTCAAACCTTTGCCAGTTCCTCACTGGCCAGTGCTTGTAATAGTCAAATTCAGAGTCAAAGGCCAGGAAAGTCCTTCCACACGCCCTGCTGCTGTGGAGAATAGAGAAACAGGAGTGATATTTCAGACCTCAAGTATGCCATTTAACCTGTCAACAAGCCTGCAAGAAGGGCTGTTTCTAATCTATTGGACTATCGTGATACAGTGAATTATAATACAGTATGCTATATGCTGCTCCAGAAACATGTCTATTATGACTAATATATTATAAATATTATATACTGTAAAGGTATATTATATACCCTGTTGTATGTTTTTTTTATTTTTTTTAATTTATTTATTTATTGAGGATTTCTGCCTCCTCCCCGCCACCGCCTCCCATTTCCCTCCCCCTCCCCCGATTAAGTCCCTCTCCCTCATCAGCTTGAAGA
>NC_022014.1:819545-838497 GCF_000317375.1 Microtus ochrogaster
TTCCTGGTTCCTGCCACAGGCCAAGAACCCTCTCACCCCTCCGAAGGTCTCCAGGATCAGGACCATACTCCCCGTTTGCCAGTGACCTTGCCAACAAGGGGCCTACCTCTTTGATCCAACCGCAGTGGGATGTCTGCTCTCCTTATTGTGCACCCTTCCCCGCCTCGTGCGTGCCTCTCCAGCTGTGCCGGTCCCCGCTGCTGCCTCGCCGGACCCCTCTGGTCCCGACCGCTTGCCTCTGCCTCCACGCCGGTCCCGCCTCTTGCATCGGCTGCCGCGCTGGACCCCTCTGGTCCCCGCTGCTTGCCTCTGCCTCCACGCCGGTCCCCGCCGCTTGCTTCTGTCGCCGCTGGTCCCCCAAAGCCTATTTTTGATTGCAGTGCTGTGTCGCTCTGCCGCCACTGCGACTGCACGCCGCCGCCGCCGCGACTGTATGTTTTTAATACTATATAAACATGTTATAATTATACCATAAGTATAACTTACAAGTTGCATACCATGCTCCATCTTAATAACACAAATAATGTTACAAAAATTATGGCAGCATGTTCCTACAAGATCTTATTAGTGTCCCCACTTTTCATCAGGAACACCACACTATGGATAAAGATGGGAAGACCCTTGCCCAGGGACACACAGAGGCTGAGCTGAGCTCGGTCCCAGGACATCAGATTCTCACTTGCCTCCTTTTTGAGCAGCCTGGCTTTCACCTCCATTCATTTTGGCGTAAAGCTTTATTTTCCTCTCATTAACACAATTCGACTGGAGCTTCATCTTCTTAGGATCAAACATACAGCACTGTTATATACTGCCCGACAGACAACACTGCACACACTACAGACACACTCTGTCTAAATGCATGCTGTTTAATACATAAATATACATTATATAAGTATTTACCACCATTCATCCTAGAGTACATAAATATAGTATTATCCATGCTGTAATCATTATACATTATATATCATATATGTACTATGCTTGGCATTTCAAGCTCTCAGATCTGAAGTCCTGAACAGCTTGCAGGGTTTTGACACCAACCAGGCCCATGGGAGAGGAAGCAGGAAACAAGAAGGCTTTGGGAGCATACGTTGGTCAGTTTAGTTTTCATTTAGAAGGAGAGAAGGGGCAAGGAGGATGGCGGGTGGAGGGAGGGGAACAATAGGGGGACAGTTTAGCCGTGAACAGTGGTTGTTGAGTACCTGACTGCTGGACTGGACCTTACCTGAGGTCTTTAGCATCTTTTAAGGAGAAATCCCAGCCAAGTTCTAGTGATGGCAACATTCTCTAATGAGTTTCTGGCCCTGAACAACCCTGATGCTCAAAGCCTTAGGCAGCACTTGAAGACATCATCTCAGGGTTCCTCTGAGAACAAGCTCTGGCCTCCTGTGTCTGTGTAACTGAGTGTTTGCTTTCTGAAGAGCTTGATCATCTTTGACGTCACACTGTGTTTATGAAGGGAGTGAGCTAGAAGGTCAAGGTCACAAGGACAGCTGGGATGCTGGTGGTGGCCTTGGTTTTAGGAAAGCAGCAAGGTTGGAAGTCTGAATAGAGCGGATTATGACAGCCATGATGGGGGAGTAGATCCCATGGGGTGGAGGCATGCAGACATACTCTGTGAGGAGTGAAGAAGGGAGAGCTGTGGGAAGGTGGAAGACAGACGGCAAGGAGCCACCAGGCAACAGGGAGAGGGCCAGACTGGGAGAATGGTGTCTGGTTACTTGACAGAGCCAAAGGATCTTCTTCAGGGCATTGATGGCCTTCCCCGCGTGAGTGGATGAGGCTATGATCTCAGGCCATGCTCAGTTTCTTTGATCAGGTACAGGTGGGAAAAGCTGGGCTTTATTAGGGTTGGGTTTTTGCTGGGTGGGAGTAAGGGAGTAAATACAAGTGTTGTGGTCGAGAGAGTCTGAAAGGGATTGGTGGGCTGTGGAGGAGGGACGTCCCCCGGTGACCAGATCAATGGTCAGCTGTGTCGATAGGCTATGGATAGTGTTAGAGCTGAGCCGAGGAGGGGCTCACGCTGGGAAGGAAGCAGGGTTTGAAATCGAGACTGTGAAGAGCCCAGTGTAGTGAGCACAGGCTGCCAGAGCACTTGACCGGCAACTTAAACAGCAGACCTTTGAGCCTAAGGTTGAGGTATCAGCAGGGTCGGCTTCATTTTGAGGCCTATTCTCTTCACACACACACACACACACACACACACACACACACACACACACACACACACACTCACACACACGGAGAGGGTTAGTTGTGTGTGTGTTTTCCTAAATAATGGCACTTATCTCATCATGCAGCCTCCACTCTGTGACTTGATACGATCCCACCTACCTAACTCCGAATGCCGTCATACCAAGTGTGAGCATCTGAACCTATGATATCGAGAGAGGCCCAGACATCTGGTCTATAATATGCAGCTATCGCCAATGATGTGGTCCAAGCATCTGGTGGAGCGAGTGGGATGGAGAGAGAGATGATGGGAGGCAAGAATATGGAGGGAGAAGGGGAGGGGCTCTGGTTGAAGGGAGCCTCTGAGCATGAGTGGTTTGAGGAAGCAGAGACAGTGAGGCAGGTGCCAAACGGGATTCTGTCATCCCTAAGGGGTGGTGGTGGGTAAGTGACTGAACTCCTGCGCCAACTCCGTCTTTAAAAGTTTAAATCTTTTAAAAGGACTAACCATTTTAATGGACCAAGCTGTATGTCTTCATTAGCATAACGTGGTATCTGGAAAATGTGTATATTGCGGGCATGGCCGATTTGAGCTAATTAGTGTCTGCATTACCTCACATGCTTGTGTTCTGAGATGAGAACACAATCCTCCCTCCGGGTGAATATAATACCTTGTGATTAACTTTAATCACATATGGTCCCACACGTCTCATGAAGCTGGAACCGTGTGCCGTTCGACCAACATCTCCCTCCCCTCCCCCAGCCTCTCACCACCATTCTCCTAGCTGCTTCTGGGCACGGCCATCTCAGGTTCCACATTTAAGTGAGATCATACTGCATCTGCCTTTCTGTGCCTGGCTCAGTTCAGCCAGCACCATGTCCTCCAGGCTTGCTTATCAAGCCCCGCCCCCTTCCCCCAGATTGTCCTGCCATCTTGGCTGTTGTGGATGGTGCTGTGGTGGGGGTGGTGTGCAGATGTCTCTGACCTAGCTTGACTTTCAGTTTTGTCTGAGAAGCCTTCAGCCAAGAATGTCACCTGTGTGTATCTCAGTGTCCTGACTTGTGAAAAGGGCGTGGTAATCACGCCTGCATCATGGGAGTTGAGAATTCTCAATGAGCAAAGATGTAAAGTGTTTTAAACTGCTGCTGGCACAGCTCTGAGATTCTACCAAGTCACTGTCTTTGAGACAAAGTACATCAGGGGTCTAGTCTGTGGCATCAAATCGTAGGAGCCTTTTTAAGGAAACAGAGGCGATGGGATCGTGGATGTGGCCAGGATGATGTCTCCACTTGTGGTCAGTGAGTGAAGGGACTCTGGACAGTGAAGAGCCACTCCTGGGCCAGCAGGAGTCCTCAGAAGACACCTGGGCTTTGGTTAGGGACAGAAGGCGAAGGGCAGCCCTCGGACAAGACTTGAGGTGGAATACCATGCTGAGTGGGCTTCACTGTCCCCAGGGCTATGGCCATGGAGAGCCTGGGACCCCATGGAGGGATGTGAGATGGAGTCCTGAAAATAAACAGAGTTGAAAGCAAGATGGTGAGGGTAGTGGGAGAAGCTGCAGCGTGGCGGCACTGGTCTCGAAGGTTTCTTAGGCTGGAACTGTGATATTGAGATGATAGGACCTGTGTGTGTGAGAGAGAGGGGGGAGGCAAAAGAGAGAGAAGGGTGGGGAGTCATCTTGACAGCCCGTAGAGCTTGATGTTCTTGTTTCAGAAAGTTCAGGGTGTTGCTGAGTCCTGCTATAGGAAGCCTGTGTCTATGCAGGGTCAACATGTCCTTGAAGCTGGAGTGATATCCCCATGGAAGGTCAGGGTTGGAGGAACTAGAGCTGAGACAGGTGGATTAAAGGGGTCTGATGTAAAATGATGTGGGAGGTGATGTCTACTGTGATTATGTTTTATTGCCTTTGGTTAATAAAGACACTGCTTTCAGCCAATGGTTTGACAGAGTAAAGCCAGGCTGAAAGAGATATAGAGAGAGAGTAGGCGGAGTCAGAGAGAAGCCATGTAGCTGCCAAAGACAGACACAGCAGAACCTTGCTGGTAGGCCACATTCTTGTGGCAATACACAAATTAATGGAGATGAGTTAGTTTAAGATATAAGAATTAGCTAGAAATATGCTTAAGTTATTGGCCAAACAGTATTGCAAATAATATAGTTTCTGTGTGGTTATTGGGGGACGGGGGACCACAGTAAAAGATCTCATATGCAATTTTAAAATGCAAATCTTTATCTAGAAGTCTGGTCTGTGCTGTTAAGATCCCAGGATGAGATGGGTGGTGGTGATGGGTGCCTTTAATCCCAGCACTTGGGAGACAGAGGCAGATGGATCTCTGAGTCTGAGGCCAGTCTTGTCTACAGAGTGAGTTCTAGGACAGTCATGGCAACATAGAGAAACCCTGTCTTGCAAAACAAAACAAAAACAAACAAACAAAAATATCTCTGGATGAGAGTGAATGATTTTTGAGAAACCAGTACAGGGGCTTTGCGGTACAAGAGTCAAGAAATCATAGGTGAAGCATGGGAGGATGGAAGAAGGGAACAGACTTTGAAGAATTTTCAGAAGACACAGGACACTCAGAAAACCCTGCAAGGCTGGGAGTGCTGAAGATGCTGACAGAAGAGAAATGTCAAAACCTAGCCTGACTTGAGGTCCCATCAGAGTAAAATGGCACCTTTAATGGTTTTTCATTTCCTCAGTTTCCCCTACTAGCCCACAAGCACAAGACAGGTAGTTCTAGTCTTCTGCAACACGGAACAGGTGGATGACATATTGTTCTGTCTGAGCCCTTCAGCCAAAGGTGTGTTCTATTTGCAGAGCGGGGCGGCATCCAGGTACTTTCAAACTTACTGTGCCACTAATGCTCACACGCCCATCCACTGAGTCAGACACTGAGAGGCATACGATGATGGCAGTGAAGATGACAATGAAGAGAGCTGGCACTCTGAGTGTGTTTCATTTGCTGGACTTACTCCATCCTGCACCAGCCCCTTGAGGTGCACAATACTACTGTGCCCGTTTTGAAGATGAGAAAAATGGAAGTTTGGAAAGATGGAAGCCAGTTTTCTGTAGCTGTGTTTAAGCAATGGGCTGGCAAAGGGTTGGGGAACCAGCAATTAGCTGGCACCTCACTTGATAACCATTTTTCCACATAAGGAGGATGAGGGGTGTCGGCATTCCAGGACTAGATGAGAGGCAGGTAGGCTGACAGAATCCCAGTGATTGTTTTGTAAATGAGTTTTTGTTGGAGACCAGCTACAGTCACATGCGGATCCGAAGCCTAGACAGGTTGTCAGGAAGTCTGTCCCAGGTGTTACTGGAAATGTTGGGAATCCCCTCATCTGTAAAGCAAGGCGTTGGGTGGAGGCTCCAACATTGCAAGCCATGCCTTGGAGAAAGGCCCTGTCTCAGAACACGTAGTGCATATACAAGTTGTGCATTGAGAAGAAGGGGCTTTGTATTCCCCTGGCAGACTTGACTGGGACTGACCCAGCTGAGGGTGGCCAGCAGATGCCCCCGAGGAGCTGTAATGTCACCTCCTGGTCATGATAGGACAGCACCCTGTGTTGTCTCTGCCTGGCGAGGGGGGTGAGGGATAGGTAGGGGTGGGAGTGAGTGGTTTGCTCCTCGCCAGCTTGTTTAATCCAGATGCCCCAAGTCTGGTTGCTTTATGAGATTGATGTTAGCAAAGTTCTCTATGATACAGTCACGTTCCTCAAGGGCTCGCTTCCAGCCTCCTGTGGTGTGAGGCTAAGACAGTCTTTATGCTGAACAGAAACCAACTCTTGGCCACTTTGGCCAGGGTGACTTGAGAAACACAGAGTTTTGTCACCTTCTGCATCATGGTCTCCTCTGATAACGCCCCTCCTCCACCAGCTGAGAAGACACAGTACCCCAACTTAGATCACCCTGTTTTCCAAATAATCATTTGGTTGATCTGCAGGTTCAGCCTGAGGTGTGTGTTTTGTTGTTTGAGTCCTTCAGCTTTTGGCTCATGATGAAAGTGTGTATTTAGAATTAGCCAGCAGGACTCAGTTCCGATGACCCAAGTGTTTTGTTGGCTATGGCATTTAGAGCTCTATCATCAGGAGCCAGAGGAAGGTGTGCCTTCACCTCTGCAGACCTGGTGACGTGAGTGTCATGGAGCTCCCCACAGTTGGATCTGGTGCTTGCCAGTCTTCATGAGAATGTGTTGTCTTCCATCTCATCACAGCTGAGCGGTCAGGGGGACATGTTGAGGCTTTGCGGTCAACCTGGCTTTTCCTAGGGGTGTTCCTGAGATATTTGGCTGCCTGCAGAGCCACAGTATCTTGGGACACTGGAAGATGGATGACATTTAGTTCTCCTCTCTGTGGCTATGGCTGCATTTCAGCCCTGTCTTTGTTTTCAAATCCTTCACATTGGCTCTAGGTTTGGGAGGGGTGGGAACTTCCTTCTTTTCTTTCTGTGTCATCTTGGTGAAAAAGTATTTTGTGGCTCCACTTTATAGCTATATAAACTGAGACTCCACTCTTGTAGGCAGAGTTTTCTTTCCAGCCTGCCAATCCCCAATAACTGAGACAGAGACTTAATTATAAATGCTCAGCCAATAGCTCAGGCTTATTATTAGCTAACTCTTATAACTTAAATTAACCCATTTATATTAATCTACTTCTGCCACATGGTGTTACCTCTCTTTCATCTTGCACCCTCCTGTTTTCTCTCTGTGTCTGCTTGCTACTCCTCCCACTCTACCCCTTTTCTTCCCAGCATTCTCTGTGTGACTCTCCCTTATACTAACCTTATCCTACCCAGCTATTGGCCACTCGGCTTCTTTATTAAATCAATCACAGTGACATATATTGACACAGTGTAAAGGAATATTTCACACACTCTTGTTAAGGATCATGTGTCTATGATGTCATTGGACTGGCAATCAATATCCAGCACCCATGCTTTTAGGACAGGCTCTGTTCAGCTGCCTTCCAGGAAGGGAGCCATAGAAACAATGACATGGTTTAAAAACCATCTTATGTTTCCACTGTAGGCACATAACAGAACAACTGGAAAATCTTAAAATAGAAAAGAATTATGTATACTTTGAACCACAGCCCTGTAATCACAGCCAGCCCTCTCGAGCCTTTGTTTTCATTGATTGTGTGTGTTTTTCATATCAGTGTGAATGCAAGTTGTATCCTGGTTCCTCACTTAACACACAGGGTCCCAATGTCATTACCTAGCTTTCACCGTCACTATTTAAATATCGACATAATGCAAGTTCTGGGGAAATGCTTTGACAAGAGTTTCCTAAGAAGGCAGTCAATGAGAGCCATCAAGTCAAGGCAAGGGTATGCTAGAGGTGTCTGTGGGACTCTGGATTCAGATGACAACAGCAAAGGCTACTCCCTGACACAGCGATGTCAAGGGCACTGAGCTAGGAGGTGGCAGTTGGGAATCTAGAGCAGTATCAGAGACTAAGTTTAGAACTGGAAAGAGGCAGTGTGTGATGAAGACTTAGTGAGGAGAAGCAGGGCTGGGTATGTGCCAGTACTGTGCAGTACTGAGCTGGAGGCTTAGTACACGTCAGTACTAGAGACTTAGTACATGTCAGTACTAGAGACTTAGTACACGTCAGTACTGTTTAGTCCTGAACTAGAGACTTAGTACATGTCAGTTCCATTTACTCCTAAAGTATGTGGCGTCAGTTAGGAGCACTTTGGGCTGCAAGTCTCAGCAAGCTGGATTTACAGAGGACCAGTCAAACAATGAAGGTTTCTAATTAGCTCATGTCTCAGGAACGTGGAGGTGAATAGTCTAAGGCTAGCCAAAGTTCAACGGCATTGCCAAAAAACGTGCACCACTGCTACGGTGTTGGCTGCAGTACTGGCCTTTAAGCACAGTACATCACGGACTGACTCCGAGCTGGAGTGCTAAGGGTTACCCTTCCTTATAAAAACCAGCTTCTGGAGGGCTGGGCGATGGCTCAGTTGGTAAAGTGCTTCCGCATAAGCCTGAGGGACTGAGTTTGGTTCTGCAGCAGCTCTGTTAAAAAGGTCGGGGGAGAGTGGGAAGACAGCATAATGCCTGTGATCCTGCACTGGGGAGCTGAGCCAGGAAGATCCTTGAAGCTCATTGGCCGGCCAAGGTGAAGAGAAGGCTACAGGTTCAGAGAGAGTCCCTGTCTGGAAACTAAAGATGAGGATGATGAGGAAGTAGGGCTGATTTGACCTCCGGCTTCCACATGTATGCAAACACATGCCCTCATATCCGCATGCTCACCAGCATGCATGGGACCCCCTAACAAGAACACCACACCCATCCCCATTCCCACCCCCATCTCCACCCCCAGTAGTTTAAAGACAACGGTGGTGTTCTGTCTGTTGGGTAGGAAAGTCTGTTCCCCCCACTGCTTCTCAGAAGGTTGTGGAAATCCCACTGTGAAAGTGTCCCGAGTATTCTCTCTCATGTGTCCCGAAACACTCCCAACACCATCCACCCTGTCTCCATCGCTCTGTGGGAACACCCACAGTGTGGGCTGTAGATTCCTGACCCAGACAAGCCCTCTTCACAGGAGATGCAAGCAGAAGCTCTGTGCCTTTGTGTCGTTCGTCAGATTGATGTTCAGTTGTGTGATTACTGGATTGCTGCTGGTCTTTCTCTCTAGCCTGCAAGTCCTGCAAAGCCAGAAACTGGGACTATTTTCTCCTTTATCCACCCCAGAACCTGCCAACAGCAGGGGTTCAGATGTATCTCATGAATGAGTCATGATCTTCTACAGTGTAAGCCTGTGTGAGCGGCCACCACTGAACCCAGGTTTCCCATGTCGGTGACCTGTACCCCTGTGTGTTCTCCCTGACCAGTGAGGGCATTTGATTCCCGTGATCACAGGCTCTGCAGCAGACACTGCAGGCACTGCTGTTGCTGGCAAGATGCTTCCAGTGCAGAGACTGCTGGTGATTGCTAGACATCCTGTCCTCCCACCCCGCTGGGCTAGGCCACCTCAAGTTCCTGTGGCAGCTGTGGTGGGCAGGTTCAAGCACTGGGGCGCCTTCCCATTCTAGCCACCAAGAGGACTTCTCTGGGGACGCAGGAGCTGGGCCCTGTGTGAGGCTGGGTGGATTCTGAAGAAACCGGGTGGGGAGGGTTCTGATAGTAGCACACACATTCTGTTGTAGATGCAAGTTCCCCAGAGACAGGCAAAGCACCTGGTGAGTGTCTAGGGTGTTCATACATGACACCATTTTTCTTTTGGAGACTTGGCATTTATGGCTTTTGCTACTCTTGAGTGGTGGTCCTGGGCTGACCCTGTGGATGCTGAGGAAGGACCATTCTGTATTCTGTGGGTGTCTGCCTCGCACAGTTTAGAGATGGGTTCAGGGTTTTCAGCTTAAAGAGTTGAAGTGAGCGCCCATCGAGTGTTTTGGGATCGCTGGAGTGGAGTGGATGCATTTGTGTGTGGAAAGACACATTTTAAGGGTTGTAAAGAGATAAACTGAACATTTGCATCCTCCTGGAAGCTCCACCCCTCAGTGTGGTGGTGTTGGGAGGTGATTAGATTTAGATGAAGCTATGACAGTATCTTATAAATGTCTTTATAAGAACAAGGAGAATCCAGCTCCCTTCCCTGTCTCCCTCTCTCCCTCTCTCCCTCTCTTCTTTCTTCTTTCTTCTCTCCTTCCTCACTTTTTCCTCCCTCCTAGCTTACCTCCTTCTCCCTCCCCCAGTACTGACTTTATTGACAGCTTAATCTCCCCCTAAGGCCAGAGCAGTGGTGTCAAGGAGCCTCTGAAATGAACGTGTGTTCATTTTGAGTTATTCCTGATATTTTATCACAGTAAAGCAAAGCCAACCAACAAGAGATTAGATCAAAGACAGCAGCTTCCTGTTCTCATTCTGCCTCTCCATCATATCCATCCCCTCCCTACCTCTCTGCCCCTTTTTCCTCCTCTTTCTTCAACCCCCCTACACACCTCTTCCTTCTTGCTGCTGTGGAAGCTGAAGCCACACTGTGGGGACTGTGGTAGAAGCTGAGGCCACGCTGTGGGGACTGCCGTGGAAGCCGAGGCCACGCTGTGGGGACTGCCGTGGAAGCCGAGGCCACGCTGTGGGGACTGCCGTGGAAACCGAGGCCACGCTGTGGGGACTGCCGTGGAAGCTGAGGCCACACTGTAGGCACTCAGACGGTACCTCGATGAGGCTGCTGAGCTGCAGAGCTGAGCTTCTGCCAATGCCTCCAAGTGAGTCCCCTCAGAACTGGCTCTCTCACCATCTATAAAACCTTCAGGTGTGGCTGAAGTCCAGGTGGACGCCTAGTCTGTGATCTCACAGAGACCTTGAGTCTAAAGCAACTTGCTAAGCCCCTCCTAAACTTCTGACTTCCAGATCATTAAGGTTTGCAGCTTGAAGCTTCAGGAATGGGCTGGAGAGATGGCTCAGTGGTTGCTGCTCTTCTGGAGGGCCCAGGTTCAGTTCTCAGCATGACCTTGTTGTTCACAAATGTCTGTGTCTTCACTTCCAAAAGATCTGACATTTTCTTCTAGCCCTTGTACGCACACATGTGGTGCACAGACATCCATGCAGGAAAAATACCCATACACATAAAATTTTAAAAAAAACTAGGAAAATTTGCCACATATCAGTAGATAATATATATGTGTGTCTGTGTGTGTATATGTGTGTACGTGTGTATACATATATGTATATATGTGTACATACATGTGTTTTGTTATATATACATTTTTATATAACATAACCCATAAGCTTGGTTCCTTCCAAGGTTATGTCAGAAAAGACCATGAGTTCCTGCCAGTCCCTCACCTTGAATTTGGGCCATACCTGGGCTCTTACATCTCAGTGATTGGTTGATAATCCTGAAGCCACATAAAAAACTTTATTGCTTGCACCTAATCTAGGGAGTCTTACTCTGGGAGAACTGAGCTACCACAAGACTGTCATGCCGGGGAGACTGGTGTAGCCGTGCTGGCTGCCTATTGAGCCCTGCCAAAGTCAGGTGAGTCAGCCTCTGACAGCGCCAGTGAGTGATCCCCAGCAAGGAGCTCACAGTGGATCCATCCCCAAGTTCCCAATCCCTGAAGTTGTGAGCAGAATAAGGCTCGCTAATTCTCTCATGTCCACAGGGACATAGTCAAGGTCCCCATAGCTGTCTGGGACTGTGACCCTATCGTAACCTACAGAAAGTGTCATTTTCTATTTATGACAGTACAGGGTTTAATGTATATGCATTTTTCCTGAGAATTAACAGTAGCTAACAAAAAACTAAAATGATCAATTGGAAATTTAAACTTCTCTTTTTTTCTGGTTAGTTTCCTTGCCAACCTGATGCAAGTCAGGGCTGTCTGGGAAGAGGAAGCCTCAGCTGAGAAAAGGCCACCATCGGATCAGATGGCCTGTGAGGCATTTCCTTGATTAATGACTGATGTAGGAGGGCCCAGTCCACTGCAGACGGTGCCACCCTGGACAAGTGGTCCTTGGCTGTGTCAGAAAGGAGGCTGAGCAAGTCAGTAAGCAGCACTCCTCCATGGCCTCTGTTTCAGTTCCTGCCACCAGATTCCTGCCCCAACTTCCTCCCTCCACAATGAACCATACGCTGTAAGATGAAATAAACCCTTTCCTCCCCAAGCTGCTTTTAGTCATGGTGTTTATTGGAGTACCAAAAAGCAAATTAAGATACCTTGTCAACTGTTTACCATGATTTGTTTGCTTGTTTTAAGAATGTATGTGTTTCTTCTATTTGGTGACTAGTTGACTTGAAGGGAAATACTAAAAGAAAAACCATAGGACTGTGTGCCCACATAAGCATGTGTACCTGTGTGTGCACGCATATGTGTGCATGCCTGTATATGCCTGCATACATTTGTGTGCGTGTATGCCTAAATTCATGCGTGCATGCGTGTGTATGTGTGCACCAGCTTGTGCATGTACGCATGTGTGTGTGCATGCGCCTGTGCGTATGCCTCTGTGTGCATGTACACTGTTGTATTTGTCAGACAGCAATGTCGAATCCAACAGTCGTATTTTGGAGGTGATTAGACTCACATACAGTTACTACATGTGACTGTTCCTAGACATGAACATGGGGAGCTTACCGAAGGGAGTCTGAAGGGTAACCCTTTGCTCACCCCTTAGAAGGAAAATCCATGCCAAAGTTGAAAGTTGCAAGTTCGTCTAACACAAGCAAAATATTTAAAAAGTAGAAACTAAAATTTAGATGCCCAGAAGCACAAAATTTTCACGTTCTCTCTTAGACACGTCTACTTTCTGGCCATCCTCTGAGGACAGCATACAAGACTCTGTTGCATTCATGGAGTCACGTGACTCCCATCTCAGCACATGCCCAGGTTTTCACTGGGCAGTTGGTCCTGGCAGTAGGGCAGGGCATTTGTGTCTCCAGCTGAGTTTCTGTGTAAGCATTTCTTTTCTACGAGAAATTTGTTCCCATTGAGACAACTCAATGGCACAGGCCGGGAATGGGTCCTTCTCCTGTGGTCCTCTGAAGTGGGGGACCCTATGGACACCCTGGCTCAGAGGTCTAGCCTACAGAATAAGAGCTTAAGCCATGAGGTGAGGAGTTACCCCATGTGCTCCTAGCACACGGTGCTGTCTTGCCATAGGTCCTAAGGCAACAAATCAGTCATGAGTTGAAACCCTTTAAACCATGAGCCCAAACAAACATTTCTTTTTAAGTTTACCACCTCAAGTGTTTTCTTATAGTAATGAAAAGCTGACTAATACACCTCCCTCTTGTGTCCCTCTTGCTTAAAGGTCTTCATATGTGTATATAGTTTTTCCTAACCAAAGGATGGCTTGATAATAGTTTTCTATATCAGAATTTGTAACCTTTTGAATGTATTAATTTAATATTTTTGTTGTAGCCTATTGTTACTTTTATGTTGCTGGAATAAGACATTCTAACCAAAAGAAATTTAAGAAAAAATATTTATTTTGGCTTGTGGTTCCAGAGGGTTATCCACAATGGTGGGAAGGTCATGGCAAGGTTGCAGGAGCTGGAAGCTAGCTAAGGACATCTTTGTTTACATACAGGAAGCAGACAAACTGGAAGTGGAGCAGGGCTGTAATTGCTCAGAGCTCTCCCGCATGGAAGCACTTCCTCCAGTGAGGCTGCACTTCCTAATGGTTCCATAACCTCTCCAAACAGTGCCACCTACTGGATACCAAGTGTTCAAACACCTGAACCTAAGGGGGACATTCTCATTTGAACCACCACATCTAGCGTTTTATTGTCCCTCTCACAGCTGTGTAAATGTGGAACTGGGAGAACTTTATCCTCTCCTCTTGATGGCCCAGCTGTCACTAGAGTCATCCCCTGGGCCCCTCATACACCTTCATTTAAATAAGACAGGGTCAGTGAATGATCCAAGCACAGCCAATGCCCGAGGCCCACAAGCAGACAGAGGTGTGGCATTCATGGATGGTTCTTCTATTTGCTACTTGGTTAACGCCTCTGGTGACTCACCCTTTGGCACTCAGCTGAGAGGCCCTCTCGGGAGTTCTTATAGCACCTGCTCTTCTCATTCCTGCCCTTAGCATGCTTGTGGTTTCCTCCCTGGCCAGAGTGAGTTTTGAATCTCTACTACTTCCCTCCTGAGACACTCTGGCCCAGCTGGATCCATGGCACTACACCATCGTCTTGCTTGGTCAGAGGAGACTCTAACAAATTGCACATTCAGTAAGGGAATCCTTATATTGAAAATGACCAGACGAAGGCATGATGGAACTGACACAGGTAAAACCGCTCCCCCATTAGGTGGGAACAGTGCCACACCAGAGCATGTGGCTTTCTTTGAGGTCAAAGCATTTGCAAGACCCTGGCCTCTAAACACTTACCTCTTCCCTTGATCATCTGTCCTTGGCCTTTTGCTACCTCTGAGGGTGACAAGAGAGGCGTCTTTGCAAAAAACTGGAGCTCAAAATCAAAGTTAAGTTCTTGGCTTAGTTCATTTTCTGTTGCTGTAACAAAATATTCAAGATTGGCTATTTCCTAAAGAAAAAAAAAACTTATTTATCTCCCATTCCAGAGGTTCAAGAATGTGTCCTCAGCATCTGCTCCATGCTAATGAGGGCCTGTGGTAGATCCATCACAGTGGTAGAGCATGTGTAAGAGTGGTCAGTGGGTGCAGAAGAGTTTTATTATGACACTTTCGTGTGTGTGTGTGTGTGTGTGTCTGTGTGTGTAATTGTACTCTGCTCACCTTCAACCCCACAAGCTCCTCCCCCTTGCACAGGTCAGTTTTCTTCTTTTCCCAGAAATGCCATTTTCTCTGCCTTCATGCCATACTTGCATATATATACATATGTGTGTATGTATATATGCAAATCTAGGTTATACATAGGAGAGAAAGCATACAATATTTTTTTCTTTCTTGCCCCATTGCCCTCTCTTAGTTCCCGTTCCCTCTTTCCTTTCTCCTCCCTCATAGCCATCTGTATGTATTTATATATGTTTTAATCTTGCAATATATATTTAAAACTCTAAGTTCTTCCTTCTAATTTATAGTATTTGGCTTCTTTAGTCTGGATTGTCTCACTTAACATAATAATGATCTCTATCGTTGTATCTGGTTTCCTGCAAATGGCAGTTTTCTTTTTCTTCCTGGCTGCCTAAAGCAATACTGTGTGTCCTTACGGCACACCCTTTACCCTGGGTGGCTCCAAACCTTGGTGACTGTGACTGTTGCCACAATAGATGAGGGTGCGTATGTGTCTCTGTGGTCCAGCCACTTAGATACTGTCACACACAACAACAACAACAACAATACATTTTTTTAAAAAAGATGTTGTGATTAGTTTTCTCTTTCATTTCCTGGAGACAGCGTGCAGTTTGCAAATGCACAGTTGTTCCTGAACTACACCATCCGGTCTGATCGTGCCCCTGACAGTAGCGTCCATGTGTGGAGATAGCTTAGGTACAGGCAAGGCACATAGGCGGAAAGGCGGGAAGAGGACAGGCAGGCTGCACCTGTGAGAAGGGCTGTTACACTTGGTTTTATTAGGCACTAAAAGCCTGGTGGTGGGCAGCTGGGAGAGCCTGTGGAAGGAAGGAGGGAAAGCAGGGCTCTCGACAAGGAAGTGTAGAGAATGTGTCTGTGTCCGGTGGGGCTCTGCTTTTGGACCTAGCATGAGTGAAAGAGGTGAGAAGCCTATACTGCCTTTCAAAGCTGGAGGATACTTCAGTAACGGCTGGGGGGAAAACCAGCTCGTTTCTGTAATTAATCTGAGGCATTTGCTGGGTGCCATGCAATGCAGTTGGTTCAGACTTAACATGCTTTAAATCTTCAAAATCACACAATATCGTAGGTACCATTTTATGGATGAGGAAAGTGAGGAGGAAGTTGGCTAAACGCCCTGCCTGAGGTATGTCGCCAATGAAGCAGGCCTCCCTGGCACTCTGGCTGGGTCTAGAGTGTACTCCACAGGAGTTGACCACAAAGGCTCAGGCTAAGAATCAGGGATGACCATCATGTATGTTAGCACCCCACACGCTGAGGTTAAAAGTGTGTACCACCTTAGCACTCGGAAGGTGTGTCCTGGACTGGGAGGGCTAGGTAATGCCCTGGAGGAAACAAGGCGATTGGTCTGGTGTCAAGCTCTGGCCCAGACTGTCCTCAGAATTCCCCCAGGCATGCTATTGTCTGTGCTTACTGTCACACAGACTGTGTAGAGACAGAACTACGTGTCATGTTCTGATGGTCCCAGCCACCTTGCAGGGACCCTGTCTTTCGTCCTGTTGCATAGGTGACGGTAAGTCTCACCCGGAAGGCAGGTGACCAGCACACTATGCTCAGCAGAAGGGGGACGGTCATCCTTCCAGGATTACCGTTTGCCCTCTTTGCAAGCTTGGGTTTGAGAAACAAATGACAATGATGGGGCAAGCTGGGCAAGCTTAGGACCTTATCTGCCAAGCCCAGGTCCAGGCTTCTTCCTGGGATTGGGATGGAGGCCTTGTTGAGGGCCCTGGGGGTGAGACTGGGGAAATCACTCTCCATAGTGCTGCTCTAAGTCTTACGGGCCTTGTCAGCTGCCTTCATCTTCCCCACCGACCCTTTCCTCAGCGGTCATCTTTAATTTCCTTCCTTGTAATGGTCAGCACATGGTTCCGAGCTGCCTGAGCCTAGACCGCTAGCATTTGTTAGCCCTTTCTTCCCTAAAGACTTTGTGCTGCTCACTGCCTTCTTATTGTGTAGCAAACTCGATTTCTGGGAAGTGCAGCCCTGCTCACTCCTGTGGGGCACTTCTATTGGCAGACTCCCTGCTGCTTACAGGGCACACCTGGGAACCATGACACCTACTGAGGCCCCTCCTCATTTAATTAGAGTTTAGACTAAAGGCCTGGGTCAAATGCTGCTGCCTCCCCGAGGTCCACTCTAAACCATCTTCCCCTCCTTAAAACCCAGCAGTCCCGACTCCTTGGAATCATTACTTTTTCTTTCAGATATGATACTTTCTCATGTTTTGCGCATCATAAAATTAAGATATATGCATCATAGTAGAGTGAAACATGCAGGGGGGAAAAAGGCAAAGACACTCTAACAAAATACCCCAGGCTGAATACGCTGTAAATGCATGAGGCTTCGTTTGATGCATGGCTCTGGAAACTAGGGCATTCAAGAGCATCTCCTTATAAGCAAGGATGAGGGGATGAGGAGGCTGTCTTTTTAATGACCCACCCTGCCGACGTCAACCCTGTCCCCAAAGAGCAAGAGAAGTTACTTGAGTTTGAGTTTGGTGGGGTTAAATCTTATTCAGACTTTAGTTCTGGTTAACTGATGTTTGGCCAGGGGTCTGTGACGTGTGGCAGGTATTGCCTGAAAACACGTGCTGTTGCTGCTACCGATATAAGCTACTAGAACTAATTAACTTGACAACCCAAGCTATGCATTACCTGGGCAAAGCTCACACCGCGGGCCCATGCTGGTTGGTGTGTACATTGCAGGTGTATGTCATTGCCCCTGCTCTTCCTTGCACTGACGCATGGCCATTTTTGTTTGGTCTGTTTTGCTCTCCTGCCAGTCTACCTGGCAGTGCCAAGGCCTGTGATGGCAGTCCTGTGCTCTAGAACCTGCTGGGTGGTCAGAAGTCCTGAGTGTTCTTTGTCAAGCCATCCACTCCCACTGGGCTCGTAGGTGAGAAGTTGGCAGGTAGATATAACTCCCATGCACAGAAATCAGCATAAAAGGCATGACGCCCTCACGGTCTTTGGACCCAGCAGCTGGAAGGTGTACCCGAAGCTGTCTGACTTCATTTCTTGGGGCAAACATAACTTCAGCCTTACCCAAACCGGGCAACGGGGAATGTGTCATGTACCCAGGACTCCCAACAATGCCCCATTATGCGTGATGACTCAGGGATGGGCCCCTGTCCATGGAACATACTGTGTCTGTAGTGAGCACAGCGCCTTGCTGTGCGTCTGAACCAGCTTCACAGGCTGTCTCCATAAGCATGTCACTTGCCTCTTTTTCTGATGGCTCCTGAAGCTTGCAGGGCTAGGGAAAGGCCAAGAAAGGGCTCTGATTCCTTCCACGGCAGTTGAGCACAATTGGCAATAATGCCTAGGGAGGAAATTAAAGCGAGGCATTGGGCATCTGGGGGGGAAAGCATTTGTTTTTCATGGCAAGGAAAACTCTCAGATCATGGGTGTTGCTGTGTTAATGTCAGGGGCGTTCTCTGACAAGGGGGAAGGAATGCCAAGTGTTGACATGGCACGCTGACAACAGGCAGGACCAAGATGGCACTGCCCATGGTGTGTGCAGCAGTGAACTCACCTTTAAATGTTTTCATGAGGGCAGGCATCTTTGCAGGCGGAGAGAACCCCAGGAACACAGATTTGACTTCTGACATTCTTAAGAGGCTGCCTTATACCAATCACAGGATGCCCCACCTTCTCTTGTTGCCCTTTCTTCCTGCCTGGCACAGACGTGCTGGCTCTGTGGGCTTCAGATGTTGTGAAGGGCCTCACCGGCCAGGGTGGGCTCAGAGCCAGCCTGTCTGGTGTCATGTTATATCTCAGCACAGGTGCAAATCCTGAGCACTTGTGTCGCTGTGAACGGCTCCCAGGTGCAGCTGGGCCCTCCAGCTGATTGTGCACAGTCAATAGAGGCTTCAATCTTTCCAGATCTTCTTGGCCACCCATTCCTTGGAGCTGCCTTTGGATCTGGCTTCACCTTGCTGTGAAATCAGACTCACAGTCAGCCTCGTTGCCAACACCCAGCTCCACACCCTCCGCTACAGTCATCTCTTATCTACACAGTAGGCTGTTGTAGCAGGCCAACACCCTCCCCTGTGGTCATCTATCTGTACAGTAGGCCACTGTAACAGGGAAACACCCTTCCCTACTCTTTGTGCCTTTGCCATTTTCTCCTTTCTTTTTTTCCTTCCTTTCTCTTTGCCTGTGCCCCATCCTCTTACTGTTATATCTCCCGAAGCCAGAGGCTGACCAGGCCTATGACGTCTTTGTAGTCTACTCTTATCCCAGCACCCAGTGATTCCATCCCGTTTCTCCTCTTTGCCTCAGTCATTCCCATTCCTTTGCCTGCCCCCCTCCTTCCTGTCTAACAACCTAATAGTCACAACCAGTCTCACCCTGATTGCCGACTCTTCTTGCCTTTTCTCCTCACACTAACACACTATAGTACACACAGTGCTTTCAGGATGCTCTAACTGATCTCCAGCACCACGTGGTGATGCAATCTGTCTGTAACTCCAGTTACAAGGGATCTGACACCCTCTTCCAACCCCCATGGGCCCCGGGCACATGCCTGTAA
>NC_022014.1:838597-848225 GCF_000317375.1 Microtus ochrogaster
TGTCTGTAACTCCAGTTACAAGGGATCTGACACCCTCTTCCAACCCCCATGGGCCCCGGGCACATGCCTGTAACGTAACGCAGGTCGACGAGGACCAGAGCAGTATCTTCTTGACAGGACAGAACCACTGCACCCACTCTGGAACTCACGAAGCTGTGGTTGCTCACATAAGACCTTCGCAAGATCCAGCCAGTGAACACTCCAATACGGAGTGGGGAGGAGTTCAAGAGAGTCCCCCAGCCCTGAACTCTTGGCAGTTGGTGGGTTCGCAAGGAGAATCACTTTTCTTTAATGGGGTGGCCTCTAGTAGGTCAACCATGCTCCAGTGGATGGCCTGTGCCCATAAATACAGAGGAAGCACAAATTGGGCTCCATGGATTTTTTTAAAAGAGGACACAGAGTTGCAATGACATGGAGTGTGGATGGGGATCTGGGAAGAGTTACAGGGAGGAGTGTAAAAAACAACTACTGTACTGTAGTTGGTTTGTTTGGTTTTCTTTACTCTTTTCTCTTTGGGGGGAGCATGACCCCCAACTCCCAAACAATCACTTAGAGTCTTAGTCTTTCTATGGATGCCCATCCTTAGCTTGGCTTGTTTCTAGCAAGCCTTTCTTAAGTTATCCCATCTATTTTTCTTTTTGCCTCTGCTTTTGCCATTCTCTTTTCTATACACCTTTCTCTCCTTCTTACTCCATTGCTGGCTGTGTAGTTGGGTGCTGGCCCCTGATGGCCTCTCTTTCTCTGTTTCCCACTCCTCTATCTCCTCTCCTTTCCCCTTCTATCTGTTCTCTCCACCTGGCAGCCCCACCTATCCCTTTCCTGCCTATCTATCGGTCATTCAGCTCTTTCCTAGACCAATCAGGTGTTTCGGGCAGGCAAAGTAGCACAGCTTCCCAAATGCAAGAAAAAGAATGCAGCACATCTTTGCATCATTAAACAAACGTTCCACAGCATGAACGAATGTAGCACATTCTTAAGAAATATTCCAACAACACTATACGCATGTATGAACTTTTCCAAGAATTAACAAAAGTATCATATTTAAAAAGATCACATCTTTTATCACTCATCAGCGCCTCTCTGTGGATGGGTTCACAGTATCACACCTGAGGAAATAAGCTGGACTCGCTCTGTTTTGCATGGAAGTGGAGGCGTGAACATGTGTGGAGAGCGAAGAGTGAGTGAGTTCTGAGGCAGGACGTTTGCTGCACACGGCTTTCTAAGGTAAGGCTGTCCTTCAAAGACAAGGGAGGGCAGAGGCCATGTTTTCCTCTTCGCTCTGGAACCAAGCCAGAGGCTTCGACTTACAGGGCTCCTGTAAGTCCAGCTGAGTCCATAGCTCTTGTTTCTGGCTTCTCAAATCAGAGGTGTCTCAGTTAATTTTCTACTGATGTAAAGAGACATCCGACCAAGACAACTTACAGCAGAGTTTTTTGGGGGGCTTGCTTACAGTTTCAGAGGGCGATCGCATCTGTGACCACGCTGGCAGAGAGCCTGGGAGCAGGCAGGCATGGTGCTGCAGGAGTGGGAGACAAATTCACATCCATATCACAATCTCTAGGCAGAGACAAACAACTGGAAATGGTGTGGGCTTTTGAAACCTCAAAGCCCTCCAGTACATGCCCCTCCAATGAGGCTACACCTCCCAATAGTTCCCAAATATTTCCACCAGCCAGGGATCAAGGATTCAAACAGATGAGTCTACGGAGGGCCATTTGCCTTCAAACCACCACAGACGGTCATTCATTAAGTCTTCCTTCCCTCAGTCAACCAAATCCTACTGAACACCTGCAATGTAGCAGGATATAGCAACAAGACAGAAATATGTCTCTCCCTCAAGTAGCTCTTAAGTAAGCTGGGCAAAGAGAGACACTAAACACAGGGGTCTGCTCTGATGTCCAGTGATGCTCGGTTCCCTGAAGAGGAGTGTGACTGGAAAGGGCAGTAGAGAGAAACAGGAGGGTTGGCTTAGATGGTGTGGAGGTGCAAGGGTAGGGCGTTTGGGAAGAGGAAAGGAGGCCACAGAATAGAGGAAAGGGCTCTGATATCAGGGATGCTCATTTGTTGGACATAGAGAGACGGAGTTCAAGTCTGGCTTCATCACACTGACAGAGATCCAGCATTGGATGAAGACATTCTCCTTGGCAGTACTGTTTCCTGCCACGCTAATGGCATTTTGGATAAGGACAGACCCAATGCATGGCAACAGTGTTATCATGTTACATTGATGGTGGAGAAGCCCTGTCACTGAGTGCTGTGGTAGCCAAGGCATCTCTGCTCTCCTTTAGAACGTGCCCATCTACTTACTTCAAAGGAAAATTTACTGTAAAACAGTGTTGTTCTGGCAGCAGGGTCGTGGCTCTCATGTTTATCATGTCTTTTTGCCCATATCATTTTCTATTATACTCAACTTAATCTTGTGTGGTTTTGTGCATCACGGTCCCAGGAGCTATAGTTACACTTTGTATATACTACGGAGCTGAGATGTGCATTGGCCAGACACACAGCACCGTGTAGGAATGTGTGAGCACACTCTCATGTTTGCACGATGAAGTCACCTAACGGCACATTCGCCAGACTGTGTCCTGGTGGATGGCCACGTGGTTGGGATCCTCTCATCTGAGCCGAGCAGAGGCTCTGGCAGAAAACTATGCGTGGAATTCGTAGCCAGGACCTCATTGTGCCGCTTCTCCCACTGACTCAGGCTGCTCCTTCTTTGGATGAGGGAAGCAGTCAGCGTGAGCTGTCTCTCAGGCTGTGGTGTCGCTGATGTGTGAGATAGAAGTACCTGGTGACTTCAAGAGTGTCCTGCCAATGCTATCTGCAATGTCACCCCCTGCCCACCTGTGAGTGTTGAGTCCCACAAATGGTTGCTGTTGACCAGTGCCTAAGGAGCCTGTTGATTCTTGGGGTGCTGTTGGGCACCTTTCGCTGTGCCCCTGAGCCTGTGTGCTGAGCTTGCGTGGGACTCCCCTATTCCCGTAGGACTCGTAGTCCAGAGACTGAGAGGCCAAAATGCTGTGGTCTGTTTTCAGCGGATCTACAAAACACTGCGGAGTGACCAGTCAGCACTGTCTAAATCAGTTGCTGCTTGTGCCATACAGATTTTTAACAGTTCTGATGCTTAGCCCGGTCATAATATGAATTAAAGAGCCAGACAGCTCCAGTTCAAATCCCAGATCCACCATTCACGAGTGCAGGATTTTTGAATAAGTTGTTCTAGCTCCTGTTTGCACTGCGTTTGGAAATGGGAGTCTGCAGCACTAACTTGCAGGATTGCTGGGAGAGCTCAGCTTCTGTAAGGTTTTCTGTCCTTCCGTTCCTGTGCCTCCTTTGCTGACTCTGCAAAGTCTATGGAGAAGAAGTTCCATTCATCTCTTAGTTTCTGATAACTGTCAGACTTGGCAGTGGGTAGGTATTCCACGAGCATGGGTTAGATGAAGTTAGATTTCTTGTTACTTCTAAAGTCTGAGGGTGATGTTGGAAAATCTGGTGGAGGGACAGTCTGGTAAAAGGAATAGAGCAGGATACAACAACCTCTTATTCTCAACTGTAATGACTGAGGATTGAGGGCTGGGATAGGGGCTGTCCCCTCTGGGCTCTCCAGGTCATGGTGACCACCCAGGGATCAGTATAGCTTCCCATGGCACCACCTACATCTTCCCCATCACAGGTCACAGCCACCCCAGGAGGCAGGGATTTAATAGTTCCATCTCACAGATGAGGAAGTTTGAGATTGGGACACGTGATTTTCTTAAGGTCACACACAGGACCGTTAATCCAAACCTGTCACCCAAGCTTCCGTGACACATTCTTACAACTCTCTGTTGGGGACGAGCACATACTCTGGAAACTTTCCTTCCACCCAAGATGACATCTTGGGCCCTGGCAGGCAGGTGTGTACCCCTGTGCCAGGCATTCGTGTCTAGAACAGTTTCTCCTCAGGAAAATTCTACAGTCTTGTCAGTGAAGTCTGCCTCAGCTTCCTGAGTTCCCATGCCAGCGGGGGACTGTAATCTAGTAATGCAAGCCCTACATTTGGAAAGAAGGCGGTGTCTTAGAGTAGGCGGAGACTGAGGTCTTCACCAACCCATACTTCCTCATCAGCTTCAACTCTGTGAAGAACATCTTAGCATCTCCATTTTGCAGGGAGGGTAACAGGAAGACAGTCCCCAGTTGAGATGCCTCTGACACTGACGAGGGGCACCAGACCTCCCCTAAGGTATCAGGCTGGAGGTTAAGTATGCATTCAATTTGTCCCCCCCTTGAATGACGCTGTCTGTCAGGCACCCCAGTCTGGATGCTTGAATAGTGTCTATCAGATCTTATGTCCTGCCCTTAGTCATAGCGGCAGCTGCCCCGAGAGCAGGGGAGCCGGGTGGAGAGCTGTTGCCGTTGTCCCCAGAGTTCTCGGAAGCAGTGCTCTATTGCAGCACCAGGACAATTTTCATGTCTCTCACGACTGAGACAAAAATCCCTCTGAGTGTTCAGGACTGGCGTGGAGCCTCCCTGACCGGAACAAAGTTTCTAGACCAGCCACCACTGTTGTGACAGCAGCCTGATCAGCCACCGAGGGAGCAGCTGCTTCAGGAGTCGTGGTCACTCCAGATTTCAGTTGGTGGCTTGAAATGACCCTACCTGCAGTTGCTTCACACAATCCTGCACACAGTTGCTCATGACCTGCACATAGTTCTTGTCCTTCTGACTGGAGAGTAACGCCTCCCTCACCCACGGTGGCTACCGTGCACCAGACTGTCTGAGCAGTGTTGCTCTCCCTGGCCTAGGGTTGCTTGGGGAACTCTCCCTCCTGCGCCCAGACTGCTCTGACCTTGTACTGCAGTACTAGGTCCCAGTAAAACCTCATCTAAGCGGCCCTCCTGTGCAGTGAGGGGTGACATGAAGAACAGGTCACTTGCAGGATTGCCAGCCCCGGGGATAAGGCAGTAGTTTGGGGAAAACTGGAGGGTTCCAGAGGCCGCTTAGGAGCTGTGACTGGGGAGAGCTGGGATGGTAAGAGTTACCTAAGCGCTGAGAGGGTGGGAGCCAAGGTTTCTGACGACTCTGATGAGCCAGCACTGTGGGAGGTGAGAAGCAAGCACTAGGAGCTGACAGCCACACGTCCTAACTGCACGGGAGTTCAGAAAGGCCTGAGAGCAACTGGCTGTAACCCCGAGAGCTACAGTGTCTTGACACTGTAGGCACCCAGTCGCAAAAGTTCAGAGAGTCACGCTTTGCCTGGCTGTGGTTTCCGTCTACACAGAGGAGAGACTTCAGCTACTGGTGACATTTTGACTTGAGGATTTTCAACAGGCTGACCGTCTGGCCGATCTAGATTTTGAGTGTGGATCTTTCTCAGGCTAGTGATGCGTGTCTCTGTTCTCTGTCTAGTGCCGGGCAGGGCTTGTAGTTCCCACGCAGTCCTGGGTTATGAGGACCAAGCACCCACTCTGCAGTGTGTGGTGTTGGTGTTCTGTGATGCTTGGTAACCTAGGTGAAAATGTATTTTCAATAGCTTCAGATGGGCTGCTTGGGACCCAGGGCCACTGAGACTGGAAGAGCCCCTGCATCGGTTCTCTGGTTTGCAGGTACTGGGTAGCCAACAAGGACCGGAAACTGGGTCTGCTGGGCTTCGAGTCCCATGCATTGAAACAGTGTCCTTTGTTGGGACCCATGGTGTAGCTATGAGTAGGAGTTCACAATGACTATATCCTTGAGCCAATTGACGTCTAAAGGATTTGTTCCTTCAGGGCAAGTATCCTGACTAAGAAAAAATCTAGTCAAAAGTAAGTATTCAAAAGAATTGTGGCTCTCGGCTTCTAGCGCTTGCTCCTCACCTCCCACAGTACTGGCTCTTCAGAGCCTCCGGAAACCTTGGCTCCCACCCTCCCAGCCCAGCTCTCCCCAGTCCCAGATATTTGCATAAACTCATTTACTGCAGCCTCATGGAGTAGACAAAGGTGGAAGCAGCTCACTGATGAATGAGCTGCCAAACACAAGAGGCTTTCAGTCATCCTTACCAGGGAAGAATGTTCTCGTATGTGCTATACCACAGACCGAACCTTGAAGACCACAGGAAACTAGAACCACCCACATACAGAAGACCAAGTTCCATACAAATCTGCCAAAGTAGCTGGGAGCATGAGATTCATAGAGGCAGGAAGCAGAGTGGGGTTCTAGGCACGGGGAGAGAGGGTGACGAGAATTACAGTGTAATGGGCGCAGACTTCCAGTTGACAAGATCAAGAGTTGTGAGTGACTGCAATGCCCTTGAGGATGTGGGCTTAGCCTTGTGTATGTAAGAAAGAGAGAGAAGGGGGATGGAGGGAGAGGGTGGGGAGAAATGGAGAGAGAGAGGGAGGGGTGGAGAGAGTGAAGAAGAGAGGGGAGAGAGAAATAAGACGGGGGAGGAAGAGAGAGAAGGGGGATGGAGGGAGAGGGTGGAAAGACAGGGAAAGAGAGAGGGAGGGAGGGAGAGAGTGAAGAAGAAGAGAAGGGAGAGGGAGAGAAAGGAAGAGTGTGTGTGAGAGAGAGAGGGGGGGGAGAGGGAGAGAAAGGAAGAGAGAGAGAGAGAGAGAGAGAGAGAGAGAGAGAGCAAAGGAAGGCTTTTGTCAGTTCCCCGAGCCTGACCCTGGAAAGTCTTTGCTAGTTCCACTCATGGGCAACACACATTCACTCAAGGCTCCCTCTACTCCCTGCAAGGATGAACTTCAACATTGCAGTTGCTTGTGGGAAGGAGGGTCAGGTATGGTCCTCCTGGACTATCCAAGAACAGTCAGTGCTTTTGCCAGTTCACGGTTCCTAGAAAGCATTCCTTCCTTCCTTTCTCCCTTCTTTCAGTTGTCACTCTGGTTTTTTTTTTTCTTTTTGCTATTTACTTATCAAACACCTGCCTACTGTGTACCCTTTGATCTTCCAGACACTGGCCATGACATGCAGTCTCTTCCACTGGCCTGTGTTCTGTCTGATTGGTGGAGACATGTCTGCTGTTTTGAAGCTCACTGGCTCAGGTTGCTTTTGTGTCTTGAGGCAGTTTTTTTCCCCAACAGAAGGAAGCCATCGCTTGCGGTTCAGTTTCTGATGGTGACAGAGACAGTTCCGGGATGTGCAGCCCAGGTCTGGGAGCTCAGGTAATGGTACTGTCCACAGACAAGGAGATCAAGTGGCAAACGTTACCTGGCATTGATACTTGTGGGCCTTGGGTTCTGAGAGCTCAGAAAGGAAAGACAGTCAGAGACTTTTCTCTTCCCTAAAACAGCACGCATTTGCTTAAAGCCTTGACACTCCTGGGAGGCTGGAATTTGCCCCTGTGTTTATTTTCACATCTGGGTGATTCTTGTCACCACTGGGTGACTTTTAAGGAACCATTTCACTGCTGATTTTGAAAGTTACTTAGATGAGACAGGCAGGCACAGGGTTTTATAGGACCATCTTGGCTCCCAGCTGCTGCCTGGGCCTGAGACAGTCCTGGGGAACCTGCTCCCATAAAATTTAGCATCCCAGGGCTCTGGTAGGGGAGAGGCACTAGGAATGACATCCTCTGTGGAGTCCCTTGGGCAGCCCCAGGCAGGCAGACAGTGAGCAGGAACTGTGCACCTCCATGATCCTAGAGACATTCTTAGGCTCGGAGCCAAGTGACCTCAAATGTCAGGCTGACAAAGTCCAGACTGAGCTCCAGCGTGGTGGCTCCCCCATGCTCCTGCCTGAGCACAAGAGCCTCTGAAGACAGCACGCAGCATGTCCATCCACCTGAGAGGGCTGGATGGAAAGCCAGGTGAGGAACCTGGGCAGCAGAACGCAGGCTGGCCATAGGTCAACACCGCTTCCTCCTGCCTTTCAGTGTGCATGCACTGTTTGAAAAGTGTTTTCTAGACAGTTGCTCAAAACAGTGATTATCTTAGCTATTTTTCTGTTGCTATGGTAAAAACGCCATGACCAAGGTAACTTAGAGAACAGAGTCTGTTTGGGCTTCCAGTTTCAGAGGGTCAGAGCCCATCACTGTGTGGACAATGGCACTGAGTGGCAGGAGTGAGAAGCTGAGAGGTCATCTCTCCTAGCACAAGGACAAAGCAGAGAGGGTGTGTTGGAAGTGGGTGAGGCTATCTAATCTCAAAGCTTACCCCAGTGACGGACTTTTTCCAGCAAGGTGGCGCCATCCAAACAGCGCCACCCACTGGGAAGCAAGTATTCAAACGCCTGAGCTTGTGGGGTCCATTTCTCATTCAAACCACCAACCACAGCGGGGCTCAAGCCCTAAGGGGATTTTGTTTGTGTTGTTTTACTAACTGGACTCAGAGTCAAACTGCTTTCTCCACAGGTCGTTTGTACCCCCAGCTCAGTGCAGCTCTGAGCCTCCAGCACACGCAGCTCTCTGCAGAGGGTGACAGTTCATAGAGGAGCTTGCAATGGGTAAACGTGTGAGAATGAGTAACTGGTATGTCCCTGGCCCTAAGCAAGACATCTGTGAACACCCTGAGAAGGCCCAGGGAACATGGAGGAAGAGGGAGCAGAAAGATTTTAAGAGTCAGGGGATGAGGAAGCGTGTCATGACAAAACACGGTTGCAGTACTTGTGAACACACCCAGCTGCAGCCATAGCTACCTGACTGAGAGTAGGCGGAGGGGGGGTTAGCTGGAGGAGGAAGGGGGACCCTGGGGGGAGGGAGAGGAGTGAGGGTCATAGAGGGTGGTTAATGTCACAATGCGTTGTATTTATGTATGCAGCTGACAAAAAGGGGTGTCCATTTGCTTGTTTTTGATTTGTTTGTTTGAGACAGGGTCACTCCAAGTAGCCCTGGTAGTCCCGGAACTTACTGTGTAGACCAGGCAGGCCTCAGACTCACAGAGATCTGCCTGCCTCTGCCTTCCAAGTGCTAAGATCACCATGCCTGGCCTTATAAAATGATTTTTTAAAAGAAAGAAAAGTTGGTGCCCACAAAATAATTTTACTGAAAAGAAAAAAATATTATATCATACTATCAGAAGGAAGTACAAACTAAAAGGCTCTCCCCTGTAATGAAGTCAAAGTGTTTCAGAAAACACCTTGTGGGGAGTGGGGTGGAAGAGACGGCAGGAGATGTTTGACTTTCAGGTGCCCCTTTTCTGTTCAGGGCCTTTCTTAGGAAAGCACACTCTGTCGTTATGATTGAAGCAATTTTAGGAGGGAGAAAAAAGTACCAAAAGCTGAGAGTAAAGAACATTTGGAGAGTAACAAATGTGAGTCGCTGCACCAGTGTCAGGAGTGGGACTGGGGAGACACACGCTTTTTCTGACTGTATTAAACTATTGTCATTTGTGCTAGATAGGGAAACCGAGGCTCCAAGATGTTAGGAGACCTATCAGCAGAATGTTTTACACAAGCCACAGTTCATAGCAGCATCTGCCCTGCTTCTGCTCAGAAACTGAGCAATAAGATAGGAACAAGCGTGTACAGGAACAGGTGTGTGCAGGGGCAGGTGTGTGCAGGAGCAGGTTTGTGCAGGAATAGGTGTTGCAAGAACAGGTGTGTGCAGGAACAGGATGTGCAGGAACAGGTATGTGCAGGAACAGGATGTGCAGGAACAGGTGTGTGCAGGAGTAGGTGTGTGCAGGAACAGGATGTGCAGGAACAGGTGTGTGCAAGAGCAGGTGTG
>NC_022014.1:848385-853129 GCF_000317375.1 Microtus ochrogaster
CAGGTGTGTGCAGGAAGAGGATGTGCAGGAGCAGGTGTGTGTAGGGGCAGGTGTGTGCAGGAAGAGGATGTGCAGGAGCAGGTGTGAGCAGGAACAGGAGTGTGCAGAGCCTGTGGTTTGTGATGAGTGCAAGGTTAAACAGCTGTGAGTATACAGAGGACATAGTCTGTTCTTCAGGAACTGGGCATGTGTGGTCTGAAGGAGAGGGCATCGCTTTTGCTGTCAGCAGAGCCTCATGAGCTCTGTCCTCTATGAGCTGCATAACTTCAAGAAACTCACACACACACACAGAGCACACATGCTAGGAGGGATATTTTCATGGAGGAAGGGTGCCAACAGGAGGTTGGGGAATGTGTCAACATGGTCAAACTACAAACACATCCCTGTAAAAACAACAAAATCCATCACTTTGTGAAAGGAGTATATGCCTTAAAGCTCGTTGACAAAACAACAGTGTTTTTTTTTTTTAAATGCTTGCTATGTGCCCAACGGGGGTTTCCCACATTCCAAGGAACTGCTATTATTCTCTATCTTGCTTTATTAAAGAGGAGAGAACACAGAGGAAGGAAACCTCATGGCCACAGCCGAGGGACCTGTGTGCTCAGATTCTGGAGCCTGCTTTCCTAACCAACCACATTCCCAGTGGTAACATGGGCAGTCAGGCCTCCTTACTGATGCTGTCAGGACTGTGGGATAAGGTACAGAAAGCTTTATCTCTAGAGAGAGATCAGCCCAAGATCCTAACATAGAGCTTATAATTAGCCTGGGAGCAGCTTTGGGCCTCAGGGGCTTTAGAGATCCCTCCCCCCTTTGGACTGTCAACACTCTAAAATTAAGATGCATGCATGCATACAACAACATCTTTCCCCAGTATACCTTAAACTCAATCTGAAAGTCTGGCTAATGCATATCCCTAGGTGGGCAGAGAGCAATTGGCTGGTATCAGTTCTGCAGAGGCGTCACTCATCCTTGGCCCATCCCTGTCTGCTGTCTCTCATGGCTTTCACAGTGGCATTTCTGAGCCTGGGTTTGCACTCAATGTTTGCCTGACTCCTGCGGGCAAGCTGGTCTGTAGACAGAGCATAGCCAAATAGCTCAAGGGTGTGCTTGTATCATTTCCTGGATGGTCATCTTCTATCTACCAGCTTCAAAGGTCAGAGTGCTCTGGAAAGAGTCAACTCAGGTACCTGCGTAGGACGTTCCAAAGGCTGTTCCTTGCCAGCATGGCTCTGCAGCAGCTGTGTAGTGTGTGGTGTTCAGATGAGAACCAGGCTGGACAGGTAGCTCTCCACACTTGCATCTTTTCTTTACATCATTTTAAACGTGTATCTATGCTGACCTGGGATTTCTCCAGGTCCTAGAGGTGTCCCTCCTCTGGCTAGGCACCTTTCACATCCCATTGTCCAGGGTTCAGAGACGGGAGACAGAACATGAGTGCGGCATTTCTCCCACAGAGTATTTTCAACCAGTTATCGTTATCTTCTCTCTGTGCGTCAAGTCTATGTTTTATAGAAGTCATCAGCTAGGAGGAAGCTAAGCTGACACAAGTGTTTAAAACCTCAATCGCGAGAGAAGCAATGAGTAAATACTATTAAGTGAAAGTGGATTTCAGCATCCGCAATGTTGATGATACGAATGAGTGATATTTAGGATATATGGAGCCTTCTGTCCTTTATGTCCGCTAAAGAGGGTCAGGAGAGAGGTTCCCCCTTTTTATTCCTGGCTTCCCCTAGCATCCTTCCGTCCCCTGGATTTCAGAACCCTTGATCAAAATGTGGAAGGGTAGGAGCTTTTTTCTCTTACGTCCCCCTTTTTTAAAATTTATTTATTTATTTATTATGTATACAATATTCTGTCTGTGTGTATGCCTGGAGGCCAAAAGAGGGCACTAGACCCCATTACAGATGGTTGTGAGCCACCATGTGGTTGCTGGGAATTGAACTCAGGACCTTTGGAAGAGCAGGCAATGCTCTTAACCTCTGAGCCATCTCTCCAGCCCCTCTTACGTCCCTTTTGCTGTTCCCACAGGATCCTTCCTGGTCTCAAGGGAGCAAGGCTCTCAGGGCTGAGGCAGGCGAACAGTCCTGTGTGTATTTGGGGAGCAGGATGCAGACGTGAGTGTGATGGCCATCGCAGATGACAGCAGAAAGCAGGGACAAAATAAGCCAAGGAGGTAAACCTCAAGGGTGGAGGCTTTCTTAGGGGTAAACCGGACAGCGTGTGGAAAGCGGTCACACTGGAGATGACGGCAGGGCAGTGCGCTAAGAGACACATTGTTAGGCAGTTTTGCCCCCTGGACACTGCACTTACACAGACCCAGGGGGTGGCGGGCATCACTGCGTGTAGCCTCTGGATGTTCTCAAGAGATACGAGATGGCCAAGGCCACTGAGAGAACGACACAGCACACACTGTTACGCCACCCCCTTTTAAATTATTCCTTTATTGATTGAATTCCTGCTTTGACAATTTTATGCTTGTGTAGAACACATTCTGATTATTCCCACTCCCCATTTACCTCCCTCTCATTCATTCATCCCTCCTCCCTACCAGTTCCTTTCTATGTCCTCATGTCTTGTTTTCTGACTCGCTGGTATTAACCAAGGGCATCCACATGCTCGAGGTTTGGAACTGGCCATTTGAGCGTGGTGGGGTCACGGATGGATACACAACTTAAGACAATGGCAGCCACTCCCCTAGAGCCTACCAGTTACCAATAGTTCAGCACGGTGGGCACGGTGACCCCTAACTGATGGTTGACAGGCCCATTCTTGTGACGGTCCCATGCTGGCAACCACAGCTGCTGTGAGGTCAGGTTTCCAGTGGCTGTCCCGTGCCCTGAAGGTGACAATTCACAGTTCTTCTCTCTGTCTTCCAGCTGTCACATGCTTCCTCTTCCACAGTGTTTGCTGAGTTTTAGAGGGGTTGGCTAAAAGGTCCTGCTTAGGGGTGAACCCTCATCTGCCACTCTGAGTACTTGGAGCAGCCCCAAGTCACTGCGTTCACCGCTGTTCACTGTGCAGGACCGCGATAAAGTTTCTAATAATCAGAAGCACATTCCAAAATAACTGTTGCAGTATAGGACTGAGATGCAATCGATGGTTACTGTCAGGCACTTTGTTATGTATTGCAAAGCTGAATTGCTGTATTTTCATATGATTGACAGTGAGCTAGGTTTATCTACAGGAGCCTTGCCACGACAAGTGAGAGACACGTCACATAGAGAGAGACTGGGATGCCACCGGGTCTTAGAAGTCCTTAGTGTCATTATAGTCCAGTGGGACCCATTATCACACATTCAGTCTGTCACCAGCTAACCCCCACCAAGAACATGAGGACCTAGGTTGACTAGAATTAATGAGTTTAGCCAAATCACTCCATTTCTAAAGTGTTTTTGTCATCTCTATGGCGTAAATAAAACTAAAACTTAACTTGAAAATTGTTGCAAAGAATAAGAGAGAGAGATTGTATATTGTCGTGTTTGTGGTACTTAGGAGATGGTGGTCCAGGTGGTGGTGAAAGGAGAAGGAGGAAGATGAAGAGGATGAGGAGGGAGAGTAAGAGGAAGAGGGAGAGGATGAGGGAGAGACAGAGGAGGATGAAAAAGAAGTGGGGGATGAGGAGGAGGGAGAAGAGGAGGATGGAGAGGAAGAGGAGGACGGAGAGGAAGAGGAAGGGGAGGATAATGGAATGCTATGAGACAGGGTCTTTCTTTGGACCTGATCCTGATTTAGGGGAAAGAGGGGTTGTGTCATGGAGTTTCGTGTTGGGATTCTTTTTCTGTGAGAACATCTTGACAGGGTGCATGGATTGCTGGCTTCCTAACAGCCATGCCCTAAGGCCACCATTTTCCTTGCCTTTATTTGGTCTGTGGGTACAGGGAACATTCTGTTCTGTTGGTCATAAGTCAAGACTGTGGGAGTCGGGAGCAGCTCTGGGCACTTGGCTGCTTGCTGGGTTGGGTACTAGCCAGTGACGAGCAGCCACAGCCCATCAGTTCAGGGCAGCAGGAGCCCTCTCCCACTTGGCTCCATGCATGAATGCACCATGAGAATTTGCCCAGGTTCAGCCCAGGGTGCAGTGGAGGGAGGGAGCCTGGGAGCTCACTACCTTGAATGGAGACCATCAGGATTCTTGTCGTAAGATGTTGGCACAAAGGACAGAAAGAAGAAACTAGCATGGCTTCTCCCAGACACAACTTCCCACTGGAGATGGGCTTCTCACCCTGTGGGTTTTGATTTAACTCACAGCTATTTTCATTGACTTTTATAATAACCATATTTTCCAGTTTCTATATTTGATTCACTGACATCTGTGGTCTTGCTAAGCCTAGAGGTGAGTCAGGATAGAAAAGGAGGGGGAATCTTGGGAGCACAAGAAGGAGGAAAAAACTCTCATTCTGGAGTCCAGTTGACACCTCTTGGCCCGTAGGGTAGCAAGATTTCAGCACAGCCAGGAACTGCTCAAAGCCCCCCTCTGTTTCTAAATGAAAACCTGCAATTTTCTAGGAATCTCATTAGAAACCCCATTTACAGGCAAGGACATATATTAGACTCTTGTACAGCCCTGGTGTTTCCTGGTACAGCCCTGATTCCTCCTGGGACAGCCCTGGTGGCTCCTGGTACAGCCCTGGTGGCTCCTGGTACAGCCCTGGTGGTTCCTGGTACAGCCCTGGTGGCTCCTGGTATAGCCCTGGTGGTTCCTCCTGTTACAGCCCTGGTGGTTCCTCCTGGTACAGCCCTGGTG
>NC_022014.1:853596-865530 GCF_000317375.1 Microtus ochrogaster
GTACAGACCTGGTGTTTCCTGGTGCAGCCCTGATGGCTCCTGGTACAGCCCTGGTGGCTCCTGATACAGCCCTGGTAGTTCCTGGTGCAGCCCTGGTGGTTCCTGGTTCAGCTGTGGTGGCTCCTGGCTTTATCTCACCAGATTGTAAATCTACTCAAGGCATCTCACTTAACAAAAGAGAACAGGGGTAGGGTCTTTAGCATCTTTTGAGATGTAACTTGAGAGCCAGCGAAGTGATCCCTATGCCAGGCCTAGTCGTGCTTACCCTGAGGGGCTCTTCCCCACACTCCGTGTGCCCTATTCTCTCCAACTCTCTTTTGAGAAGCCCACACCCACCCTCTCGGGTGTACCTTACTTCCTTCTGGGTGTCCCTATCCCTTGACCTTCATGCTCAAGACTATTTTAAAGCCTTTTTTGATAAAGTCGGTCATGGCAGACCACTAGAGACAAGCCCCCTGCTACTCAGAGCTGCTAAAATAATCCCACTAGCCGGTCCTAGGCCAGCTTTCTTACCTTGCCCTATTTGTGTTAAAAATACAGTTAAAAAGAAATACACCATCTCCTCTTTGTTCCTCCTTAGGTCTGAGCCCAAAGGGCATGCTGTCTATGTCCAGGAAACATTGAGTAAAGACATCTTTCACGACAGTCATCTTCATGTGTATCTCATTACCTGATCAAAAGAAACACCAGCAATATTTATAATGAACTGGCTGATGGACGCTGTCTGGACAGTCAAAACACCAATAAATATGACCCAGGAACTAACATTAAACCGAACACTCTGACAGTCTCCCTGGAAACAGAACATTTACACGATGGTGATATTTTCTCTCTTAAGACTCAGATGAGCAGGTCCAGAACCAGCTTGAGCGCCGCCAGTAGGAGGCCCGAGATCCTTACTTACCTCCTTTATCCCAAGGGTCCCTGCAGGAGTTGTGATGAGGGAAGGCTGATCAATTTTGGATTGGTAGGCTCGGACCACAGGGACTTGGCCACAGACCAGTTCAGGTCAGGCTAGGCTGGGCTCTGGGGCTAGGTCAGGACAAGGGTGTACTTGGGGCAGGTGAATAAGGTAGAGAGAGAGAGACATGAAGATTGCTATAAAATGGAGCACTGAGCCAACAAGAAGAACATATAAAGCACTGGGGGTGGTAAGGTAGCTAAGGTTTGAAATTAAAGTAGAAGTCAGCTGGCAGAAAAGTTGGCTAGAAACTCCTCCCCACCAACACTTCATGTCACAGAGCAGAGCACTTGAGAGAAAGAAAATGGGAGGTGTCGAATGCTGGAGAGGTTGGTGTCATGTAAATGCCCCGTAAAGGGTCATGACCCTGGGAGGAGGGCTTGGGGTCTCTGTCCTGGTGCAGCTTTATAACCCACCCCCACTCTCTCTTTCATAACGAACTGTCCATTCCTCTTGCAGCCCATGTGTCCCTGGCCTGAGTCTCTTCTAGGACACCCAGACCTAGAAATAGCATCGGGAGCCCTCTCTGCTCAGATCCATACACACAGCAGACTTACTTCAGATTCGCTGCGCCTGTAAATGACTTTTTCTTCTCCCGTAATGTTTGCTTTGAACCTATTTATTTGAAAATAAATGTAGTTTGTTAATGCAAAAATATAGCTCTCACCTCAGAGGGGGAAAGAGATAGTTTGTTCTGGAGCCAACCATGAGTAACCATGGCCTGGAAACACAGATTTAGACCACCCCAAACTCCATTTCCAGTGGTGTAAGTTTCATGAAGTGTTACTGGAGACTATGCTTTCCTTCCTGGCTTCCCAGACCTGAATAATCACATGGAAACTATAATAATTACAACACTGTTTGACCTATTAGCTCAGGCTTCTTATTAACTAACTCTTCCATCTTAAATTAACCCATTTCTATTCATTTGTATTTTACCATGAGGCTCCTGATTTGTTACTCCTTGCTTCTTGGGTTTTCCGCCTTCTTTCCTCCTCTGATCTAATCTCTGACCCAATCTTTCCTCCTTCTTCCAATCTCTGATTAGATTTTCCACCCTGCCATAGGTCAAAGCAACTTCTTTATTAACCAATAGCAATAAAACATATTCATAGCAAACAGAGGGGATCCCACATCAGTGAAGTTTTATAACAAAGGAAATCCATGCCAAGGTACTTTTCAAATACATTGGTGGAAACATCAGGCAGGTGCCTGCAGCAACGCAGGGACCAGGCATGGGCCTCAGATGCCATCTGAGCACATTCTCAGCATTTTGGATGGTGGAAACGAGGTGTCAATTAGAACATAATGAAGGATTTACCTATTAGTCACAAAGACATTAAGTCACATATGGAACTGCGTAACAACTGGTCCTTAGGGGGCCAAGATGGCCTAAGACAATTTGAACTAGATCCTGGACTGGCAACAACCTCCGCACAATCACTGAAGCTCTAATCAGCCTGTGATCCAGCCTCTTTCCAGGAATTTTCCTCCTTAGCATCACATTCTGTGCATGGAAAGATGAGATATTTTATTAACTATTATTTAATGTCCCTCACTGCTCGGACGCCTCATTCCTAGGAACTGTAGAAGAGGCTCTGTAAACAGGCAAGCATCTTCAGGAAAGGATGACCAGTAAAGAGATTAAGGAAGAAAGTCCTGGGTCATCTGTTAAAATCTACAAGACATTATGATCCGGATCTGATTATTACAATCCTCTGTATTGTACATAATGTGGCACATAGTAAAAGTAATCTGCCTATAATGAATATAATCAAGATCACTGTCTGCCCTGACTAAGAGAAGGTAGCAGATAAAGGAAATGGGCATTTTAAATAATAAAAATTAAACATTAAAAAAAGTAGACTGACTATAAGTTTCTCAGCGTTCACAGCTATTTTTAGTCTATGAACTATTGTATTTTCTATTTGGGGTATTTAAACACATCTACTGTCACTGTTTGGTTTTTCTTTTGGCCTCATGAGGTGTGGCTGCCTCTACTTCTTAGGGCAGATTGGTCTAACTCAGTGTCATTTTTATTTGTGAATGTTAACTTGATCTAATTTGTTATCTTGGCATTGTACCAGATTTCATTAGTGAAAGTGAATGGAAAATTACATTATAAAAGAAATTAGATAGCGATATAGTATCTAAATTTTTCTTTTAGCACAATTATCTCTTACTATATACTAAATATTATTAAAAAACAGTGATAGAAATAAGAGTTTAGATTTGTCAGAAAACAGAATTTTATAGGCCTTATAGCTAAGTCTTATTTGTACATTTTTATCTTAACAGAAATGAAATGGGACTCTGGTGGGAGTCATGTGACATTGCCCAATTTATTTTTTAAGAATCCATGTAGCTATAACTCAGGACACCTCAAATATTCATTTAGTCAAGAAGCACTGAGTGTGAAGGCACAGAGGACCACAAATGTTGTTATTAGAGATAAGTGTGTTTTGTATAATTTGTGTAGAAGAGTTTTCCCTAATCTCTGGCTAGAGTAAATGGAGTTAAATAATTTTAAGTTTGTCAGTCTTCTGAGCACACTGCAGGGCCGTTTAGAGTGTTAAGTTCATTGTACCTTAATGTTTTTAATATCGTTAGAGTAATCCAGTTGGTTGGTCATTTCTAATATTTTCCCCCTTTTAATAGAAAAAAAAACGTCTAACAGTTTTGAATTTAAAACCTAAGCATCTGGGGGCTGGAGAGATGCCTCGGTGGTTAAGAGCACTTGATGCTCTTGCAGGGAACCTGAGTTCAATTCCCAGCACCCGCATGGGGACTCATATCCACCTGTAACTCCAGTTCTGGGGATCCAATGCTCTCTCATAGAGAGCTCAGACAAAGGCACACAGAAGGTGCACACGCACGCACACACACACACTAAAAATAAAGTAAATGGGCCTCACTGAACACAATTCATAGAATAACCAGAAGGAGTTTGCAAAAAAAAAAAAGTGGTAGCATGCATTGTAAATACTCCATTTCTTCCTACCAAAATACTGATCAGATCTGGGCTGTTCAGGGTGAAATGACCATAGACAAATACTGCACGTTCCTAAAAAGAAGCCTCTTTGGATGCCCAAGTATCACACAGAGGTGTTCATGAGTGTCACATAGGAATACTCATGCTATTTTTAAAACTCCATGTCCGAGCATGTTGTGTTAAAGGGAAGCTAGATAGTGACCTACAGGTCGCCTTTGTGTGTGACAGCCAAGAGGTGTGTGGCAGAAAACGGTGAAGGCATAGCTTAGACCAGCGTGAGCCATGCCATGATCCATGAGTGCTGTTGTAACCAAGTGTAACAGCCCAGGTCATTTACACAGAACAGAAAGTTAGTTCTCGCAGTTCTGAGGGCTGGAGAGTCCAAGGTTGGTGTCTGGGAAGGGTTGCTATCTGCATCCAAGATGTCACTTGCAGGGCATTCTCAGATGGCAAGTAGGAGGCTACTGTCCTGTGTTGTGAGATAATCTGTGAAGATGTATCTCTTTCTGCCAAGACACTTTCTGATTGGTTTAATAAGGAGCCGAATGGCCCATAGCAGGAGAGGATAGGCAGGACTTCCAGGCAGATATAGGAACCCTGTGAAGCAGAGAGGCAGAATTTGCCGGTGCGAAGTGGAGGGAGTTTGATGTACAATATGGAGGAGAGGTGTCGAGCCACGTGGTAAATTTAGGTCAATATAAAAGGTTAATTAAGTTTTAAGAGCTAGTTGAGAATAAGCCTAAGCTAAGGCCAAGCTTTCATAATTAGCAACAATCTTCCATGTCATTATTTGGGAGCTGGTAATCCCCAAAGAAAGTATGAGTGCTGTTCTGGCCCCCTCTCTGAGACACCAACCCATCCTGAACATGCTGCCTTCCCTTCTTAATTGCCACCTGAAACCCTGCAAACATACAGAGGTGCATCCAAGCAATAGCAAACTAAACACAATGACTTAGGCAGAGTCCATAGATCCAGACCCCTTCCTTCGGGAATGGCTAGCCTGGGGACCCAGAGGTGGCCTCCAGATTCCTGCCCTCCTTTCTACTACTTCCCAACAGCACAAGGGTAACCTGGGCACAGGCAGGCCCATAGAAAAAGATGACGTCGTACTCAATGATTTCAACAGAGCTTGTTCACTGGATTCCCATTGGCTTGTTTTGGGTCATGTGACCATCCTTAAGTCCTGCAAGAAGACTGGGTGCTGCTGGCTGGAGCATGGCAAAGGGTGCGGATGCTGCATTCATAGCTGTGGCTACAGAACAGATTCCACTAACAGTCAAGTCGGTGAGGGGTTTTGGCAGGTCCTAAAACGTGGGAAACAAGTGAGGGCTCTTCAGACTCATCTTTCCCAACTGGTCATCCGGAACCAAAGGGATGAAGAGTGGTATTCACACTTACCAGCACTTGGAAATTCCACCCAGCAGGCAGACCTCCAATGACGAGCCTGGGAAAATGCTGGGTTCTGCTCACTCTAGGCTCGCCTGGTGCTTTTAATAATCAAGCAGTTCTGGCTGGTTCTTCTGGCCAGGCTTCAATGATGCATGCTGTATTCTGCCTCTCGAATTCCATCTCAATTTCCTGTGGAACTCCTTCTCCCCCTCTCCTTTTATCTTTTTTAATTTTAATTTTTAAAATTCCTTTTCTTTCCCCCCAGCCTAGTTCTACTTCTTGGTTATTTATAAGATCTGTGAGCCACTCAGAGGTGGATGAGTGTTTCAGACAGACACACAGACTGGTTTTGTCCTCAGTAGCTCTTCCTCACTTGAATGTGTAATGAAACACGCCCAGACCCAGAGTTTAGCTCCAGGGTCCCCGTCTTCTACAGGATGGCAGTAACCCTTAGAATGCCTTGCAACAAGCAAACAAACAGAAAACTCACCAACTCAAATTGCCCAAGATGCTACAGGAATTTGGTGACTTGTGTAACTCAAATGTTTAGAGACAATAAGGCTTCAGGCATAGTTTGATGAAGCTTCAGCATCGTGTGGATTCTCCCCTAGGGGCAGGGAGTCTCATTGTCTTTACAGGATGTACTAGGTACTTGAAATAGCATCTAGAAAAATATTTTTGAATGAATACAATTGTGTCTGTCTATCTCTGCAGGTTGCTTTGGTCTTGAGCAATACAGAGCAAAGATGAGGTAAGGTTTCTTACCGCCACCATCCGATAGGCATCCACTGCCTTTATGCGGACATCTTCTGGCTTTACTATAGAGCTAAATCCTCACCAAGTGAGCCAAGACCAAACCTCTGCAACTTTAAGAGACAAAGATGGTATCTGTGTCTGTCTTTAGATATTCTCCCACGGTCCCGTACAGTGCTACTGGACACCTTGAGAGTTCCACAGATGAGCAGCTTCCTCCCAGCCGGCAGGGCTATACACTGAAGCCAACTGCTAATCCTGCTGGTCTGTGGATTTTCAAACTGGGAGCAGAACTCTTTCAAACCATAACTAGTGCCAATTGGTGCCAAAGGGGCATGTCCCAGCCTGACCCTCTCCTCTAGGAGAGCCCTGTGTGCTGCATTGCAGTTGAGGAACCCCAAGGCCACCCCAGGCTAACCTCCAGCTCCACTCCCGTGCTGATGGGCTCTTTCAATGCCAGCTGTTGGAACTCCAGCCCTTTCTGTCCACAGAGCACCCCAAACCTCCACATCACCTTCTCTGAGACAGCAAGATGTGCCCAGTGAGGAACTAGTAGGATATCTGGCTACTTATTTCACATGCTTAATTTTTTGTCTTTTTATTAAAAAAAAAATTGGATGTCCCTGGGATGAACCTCCTGGTGGAGAAACTGATAGGTTGTGGAATAGGGAAGCAGTTCCAAGGACGCTGCCAGGCCTGAACATACTCCCAAAGACTGGCAGATGAGTGAGCCCAAGGCAGGGAGGGAGCATGGGCAGAGTATGCCAGGCTATGAAGCCAGAGATGGCACAAAGAGAAATCCCCAGTTTCTCCGATGAGGTTGCTGGGCCAGTGGCTGAAGAACCCAGGCAAGGGCTGCTAAATCAGTTTATACATGCACCATTGTTTCCTAACTTCCTGCGGACCTGCACAGGACAGACAGCAGCAGCCCCTGGATGCTGTGTTGGTCTCCTTGCTCAGCCTCGTAATCAGTCTTAACCTTCCACATGAGAGGGGGGGCTGTGGTGGACTAGAGGTGGAGGGCAGATCACCTGCAAAATCTCTGCTGTTTGTGTGTTTTGTGAGACAAGAATTCTGTAGCCTAGGCTAGACCTGATTCTTTGATCCTCCTTCCATAACCTCCTGGGGATTGAGTGAGTAGGTACATATCATCACATATGGCTTGAATCTCTTCTGGGTGACCCATCGGCAGATGCTGCCTGAGGGTGCTGGACAGGCAGCGTTTCCATGAAGAGTTTCAATAAGACGCAGAAGGCAGGCTTAAGGCTTGCCTGGGAAACAGAACCAGGATAGAATTGTTACTGTATAGAAGACAAATGGAAACTGCAAAGGATCCTGGGACCAACCAAGCAGGGACCAGAGCAGGGTCAGTCTCACACTTACGGCCAGGAGTTGAGTCTGTGAATTGGTCCACATGGTTACACACACACACACACACACACACACACACACACACACACACACACGATAGGTTTACCTTCTTCCCATGTTGGCAACTCTCAGCATCCTTCTTTCCTCCCATAACCACTTTTGAAGATCTTCAGACCTCCCCCACATCCCTGTCCTCTTTGACTTGAGAAGCTGCATGAGGATGCTACAAGCCCACTTGAGCTATGCCCCCCCCCACCATACCTTCCTGCCCTCTGAGACCCACTGCAGACACAGTGAGAACTGTGGTCCCAAGGATCACTAATATGAAACTCTATAGATAAGGGCCAGGCTAGCTCTGCTCCTGGAAAGGAGGTGACTGTTGTATGCTGCCAACTGGCTGGCTGGGGTCTCTGAAGTATCTATGGGTCCTGGTCCATTATCAGTTGTAGCCAATCATCTGTTCGTAGCCCAGAATGCCTAGATCTGCAGGGATCCTCTCTCTCTCTCTCTCTCTTTCTCTCTCTCTCTCTCTCTCTCTCTCTCTCTCTCTCTCTCTCTCTGTCTCTCTGCCTTCTGTGAATATTGGATATGGAAGCAATTATGTTAGGTTGAAGTAATTACTATTATGTAACTATAGCTGGGAACATGTGAATCAATGCTATACCCATTTCTCCTCCCTCTCATCCTCTCAACAGTATTGGACAACGCTAAGTCCTTGGGGGCTGGGGGGATCAGCACATTTTTAAGGAGTTGACAGCCACCCCTGCGCACTGCAGTGTAGGACTAATGAAGACACAGTGCAAGGAAGCCTCTAATTGAATCCAGCATGCAGCAAGCGGAGCTGAACACAGCACCCCCAGCTGAAATCCCACATGTTGGCTCCTAACCCTCCTGGACAGCCAGCACAAGAAAATATTTCTGGGCTGTCTCTCAGGCAGCCTGTTCTCTCCACATGGCCAAAAGAGAACAAGAATAGCCCATTTCCTGGGTAGAGGCAATGGATTATCGGGGAGCTGAGATTGCCTTTGATAAAAGCAGTTGGCTTGACTAAAGGGCAGGCAGAGGGCAAAAAAGAAAGAAAGAAGCCTGAGAAACAGAGGTGTTTGGGCGGGAGCGCTCTGCTACAGTTCCTGTCCATTTCCAGCTTGCCTGTGTCTGCTCCAGTTGGCTGGAGGTGGGCAGCCCCTCCTCCATCACTCTGGGCAGGCTCCATCCATGCCCTGCTTGGCCTTGCACATCCCTTGATATGCAGATTTCCATGTGGGGCAGAGTGGGAGTTACATCCTCTCGGAATTCCCGGCTGGTGATTCACAGCATGGCTAGCCATACCCAGCTGCTCTGTCTCCTGGGGCCATCCCTGGGGATGAGCTCCCCCCCACCCCCACCCCCACGCTTGGTCCTTGGTGCTATATGACTTTCTGGCTGGGGATGTAAATTGCTGAGTAGCCCACAAGAGATCTGAACCTGAGATGACCGAAGGAATCCTGGGTATGTACACCACTGGGCCCCTTCAGCCAGCTGTTGCTGGAGCTGTTGAGTGCAGGCTGGCTTGACTCGGATCCCCTCGGGTCATTTCCACAGCATTTCACATGCCTCGTGCCTCCGGTGTCTCCAAACAGTGCTGTTCAGAGGCTAAGGGTCTCCTGCTGGCATGCCAAGGCTGTGGACACTGGGATCCTTTCCGATCCCAGGTGCTGTGTCCACTTGCAGAGACCCCAGCAGGCTTGTGCAGTGACACCGACCCCTCGTGTCCCATCCCTTTGGGTTCCTCTTGGTTAAAGGCATGCAGCTACATTGCTGCTGAATGCGTGGGCAGGGCTCGGCCTCTACACAGAGGAGGGCATGGCTCCGAGAGCAGGGTCATCTGTGCAGCCCAACTCTGCCCTGAGCCTCAGAAGCCCGCACCAGAGCTGCAGGGAAGTCCCTGGGTGTCTGCAGAGCAGGTGGCCTCCGTCTGAACACCCAGCCCTGTCAGCTGTTGAGAGCCCTAGTTGGAAGAAGCATTCCAGGGACATTCCTTCTGTCTGGAGCAGGGACTTGGCCTGAACCTTGAACCAAAAAAACCAGAACAAGCTGCACCAGTTTGCTCCACCTCAAAACAAATGCTTTTTTTTTTCTTCTTTTTTTATAGCGCTGAGAACAAAACCCGAGTTCTGGGGTTGGCATGCTTTGTTTTCCCACTAGGGAACAGTTAGTGAGCAAGACTAAACTGGATCTTCTGACTGAGTGGGGAGGAAGAGGGCCTCTGCAAGGTGGGTTTATTCAGTTAGCTCCCCTGCAGACAGATGCTGGAAGTCAGGCCGGGGTCTTCAGAGATTGCCTGAAGGTGTCTACAGGCTGGAGGGTTCTGTCCTGTGGATAGTGCTGGCAGCCCGTGGAGAGGCAGGGGAGAAATGTATGGGTTTTGAAGCCTTCTGGCAGCCACAGGAAAGGGTGCAGAAGCCTCCAGATGAAACTGACCCACGACATACCCTTCTTTATGAAAAAAAAAAAAAAGAGGTGGTTGCTTCCTCTGGGTCACGTGATCTTTCCACCCTGATATGCACAATGGCACCGAAAAAAACACCTTCCCACAATGCCACCCCTGGCTGGAGGGGTTTTTACCACTGTCTCTTTCATGCCACTGTTGATTTTCTGTCTGTTCAGCAGACCCTGAATCTACTGAGAGTTTAACTATCATCTTCTTTCTGTACTCAGTGCCCCTCTACAGACTGTGACCTGGTGGGATTTCTGGCCCACTGGCACCAGCCGCCAAATGTTGTTTCTATCTAACTTGTTCTGCTTACCAATAAAAAGTCAGATGTTGGAATGAAAACCTGGTTCATTAGAGAAACCTGGAAGCAACCAGCTGACCCTCCTTTCTGGCCTGAGACCCAGCAAGAAAAGCTCTCCGCTCTTCCCAAACCAAAAAGACTGAATCTCTAAGTCCCTCCTTCTCCTTCCTCTGTGTCTCTATCCACATTTCTGGGTTCTCCGGACTCTCTAGGGCTAATTATTGTCAACTGGTTGCTGGCTTTGCCCCCTGATCCAAGGTGGATTTTATTAACACAGCCTTGGAGTTTCACAGCGTGGGCAGGTGTCCCGAAACACACCGTGATAAGAAATACCTGGTAGAAGTGACCTACGGGAGGAATGGCTGCTCTGAGCTCACGGTTTCGGGAGTGTTTCAGTCCATTCCGGCAGGAAGGCAGACTCGCAGGGACAGCCCTGTCTTTGGTCAAGTGGGAGGAAGGGAGCCTGCGGCCTCAGCTTGTTCATGTGATGGAGACCAAAAGCAGAGGCATCAGACCACGGGCAGAGGTGGGCGTACATGCCAAAGGTAGCCCCAAGCCAGCTACTTCTACCAGCCAGGCCCCAGCTTCTAAAGGTCACACAGTCTTCAAAATGGTACCCCATGTGGAACAAGCAAGGTACATTACTACCCTGAGAGGATGCCTCCCTAGAAATCCTGTCAGATTTTTCTAGAAGCTTGAGTCTGGAGACTGTAATTGAATTTGCTTCCTGACCTCCTTTGCTTCTCTGGATTCCCCAGGTAACCTGAGATCTGAAGCGGTCCCTCCAAAACACAATCACAGCCGAGGCTGCCCTAGGAAAATATGTTTGCTTCCCGTTACCTTCAGTCCAAAGCGAGTCCACAAAAGTGCTTCCTGGCTTTGTTACCTTGTACTGGTTGCTTGCCCTCTCTGAGTCCTGATACCTTTCTGTATCGAATGGAGCTACTTCTGTCCTTCAGAAGGGTCTATGGAAATGAATGTGTTATGAGAACACTCATGCCCCTGCCTGGCACAGGGTCCCCTTCTCTTACCTGAAGATAGCAACTGCATGATGGGGTGAGGGAGGGAGCTAGGGTCACAAGATGTGTATGGCTGAGTTTAATCAGGGTTCTGTAAAAGAGGTTAAATTTAGTTCAGATGTAAATTTAGCAAATAAGTGTGGTTTAGGGTCTTACCCCCCTTTTCTGTTTATGGCTTGGTTCAGCCTCTGTCTCCCTAAGCAATCATCCACACAGCACTAATTAAGACATCTATGGAGCTCCCAAAAAGTGAAATTCCGAGACCCAGATGCCTGCCAAAGCGTTCTGGAACTTGTCATTTTTTTCATGTGCTCGGTGCCATCCAGAACAGCACCAGTCCTTCATGGCAGGGGCCAGTCCCATAGTGCAATGCTCTGCCAGTGGCTTTCCCAGTGCCGTGCCCCTAACTCTGAGCTCCTCCCCAGTGGCTTTCCCAGTGCCATGCCCCTAACTCTGAGCGCCCACCCCCCAGTGGCTTTCCCAGTGCTGTGCCCCTAACTCTGAGCGCCCCCCCCAGTGGCTTTCCCAGTGCCGTGCCCCTAACTCTGAGCGCCCCCCCCCCAGTGGCTTTTTCAGGGCCGTGCCCCTAACTCTGAGCGCCCCCCCCAGTGGCTTTCCCAGTGCCGTGCCACTAACTCTGAGCGCCCCCCCCAATGGCTTTCCCAGTGCCATGCC
>NC_022014.1:865630-884635 GCF_000317375.1 Microtus ochrogaster
AACTCTGAGCTCCTCCCCAGTGGCTTTCCCAGTGCCATGCCCCTAACTCTGAGCGCCCACCCCCCAGTGGCTTTCCCAGTGCTGTGCCCCTAACTCTGAGCGCCCCCCCCAGTGGCTTTCCCAGTGCCGTGCCACTAACTCTGAGCGCCCCCCCCAATGGCTTTCCCAGTGCCATGCCCCTAACTCTGAGCGCCCACCCCCCAGTGGCTTTTTCAGGGCCGTGCCCCTAACTCTGAGCACCTCCCCAGTATCTTGGTCCTTTGGGAGAAAAAAAAAACCCTAAGATTTAATCATTTTTGCCATGTGGAAAAGGCTGAGGAAAAAACAAAGTTGTGGTAGAACATATAATTCCCCTGGTGGACACTCCTGCCTTGGTCTTCTGAAGGCTGAAATGTATCTCTTCAGGCGGGACCCTGGGTCTCAGCTCCTCACCCTGTCTTTGCCTATTCCAGGGGCCACGGGTCCTTCGTAACAGTTCTACCAAGAACGATACCCACTTCTCCTCCCATACACTTCCCAGGATGGCCCCCCAGCTGGCGCCTAGGCCAAGCTGACACAGACTGGGTATGAGGGGACAAGAGACAGCACACAGTGACACAGGAAAAGTGATGGCTGAGGGAAGGGGGGCGCAAAGCATGAGATGCATGCCGTCCAATCTTCGACGTCTCCAGGCTCGCATCTGAGTGCTTGGCCCCCAGCTTTTCCAGACTGTGGAGCCTGGAAAAGGAGAGGCCTGCGTGTCAGTGGGTGGCTGGCCTACCAAGGTCAGGCCTGTTGCCTCCTGGTTAGCTGACACGTTAGCAAGCCTCTGTCTCGCGCATCTGCTACCGGGGACAGAGCGCTTCTGTTCTGCCATCCACCCCGGTGCACAAAAAGCTTTTTGAAACCATGAGCCTGAACACGTCTGTCCTTACTTCAGCTGTTTGTGTTGGATGTTTTTGTCATATTGATGATGAAACTCACTATTCCATGTTTAGAGGCTTCAAGGGATCCTGGGATGTTTCATCACAGAATGATGTATGGTGCCTATATCATAAGAATCAGGTTGCCAGATGGGTGCGTTTACAAAGGTGAAATATCTCATTGGAAGGCTTTATTTTGAAAGTAGTTGGGGAAAGAGAAAGAGGCTGAACGCTAAAACAAATAACGTATCGTGTAAGTCTTTGCTGGCACAGGGGGTTTGCTCTATGTCATGGAAAGGTAGGTACTGAAATATGCCCTGGATGTGAGAGACTGACTGAGTTCACCACTGAGATCAAAGTTGGAATTGCTCCCCACACACAAGGAGTTTACACATCTAACCCATGGACAATTGCCACAGGTGAAACCCTGCTGCCTGCCAGAGCATTCTGGAATGCGAAGTATTAGGCCCTGGTCAACATCTTAGGACCCCTGAGTTTCTGTTGGGGTTCCTTGCAGCTTACTTCTCAAAATTTTCCAGGGGAGGAAGGTGTCTGTGTAGTTGCTGCCCACAGGCCGACTCTTCTGCGGTCCATAGCCAACATAAAGTTTGTTGGATTGTCTCCCAGGCTATAGAACGGCACCATGTTACAAGAGCGGCCCTTCACACGTAGCCATGTTTGTGGTGGTCCTATGAATGTTCTCAGACCCTGGCCCCAGGGTCCTCCATCACTTCTGGTGATGGTCTGTGGGCACCAGGGTGGGGCAGGGAAGTGAGTTCATGTCCAAAGGCATAGGCAAGCTCTAATTCATATCCAAGATGGTCAAGGACTTGGGGAGCACTATTTCTGGAGCTTTGAACCCCTTCATTATGAGACAGTGCCATTCAGATGCCTTTTTTGGGTGTGTGTTGAGGTATGTAATTAGCCTGCCCTTGGCCTTGAGCTCTCAGAATACGGAGAGGCTCACACACGAGGATCTCCCACTTCTAACTGCTCTCTCTGATTCCAGGAAAAGTAACGGGGTGACCTTAGCTAGTCTTCCCAAACTTGACCCAGACAAAACCAAGGGGTCTAAGTTCAGGTGAAACTCAGAAGCCAAGGACATACTTCTTGGAAGGACTGACTTTTTTTTTTTTGTCTTCTCTGAGTGGTGATGTACCTACATCAGATGTTACTGAGTAAATGGAAGAGCTCTCTGCAGTTAAAGCTACAATGGTTGGAGCAACAAAACAAAGCCAGGCCTACACCATATGACTCAGAGTACAGAAGGGTACAGCGGAGTACAGAGTACACCAGTCCACATGATGTGAATAAATAATCAGTAAGTTAATAAGTAGGAAGAAGAGGCCAATCTAAAGAGAAAAAAATCTAAGAATTCCTATAGCTACCCACTTTAAAGGGGATGGGGCGTAACTCCCTCCTCTTCAGATGTGAGTTACAGAGTTAGGTGACTTTATTGTGGTGTGAATATCACATTGCATGCATGCAAAAAAAACCCTACTTGGTTTAGCCTACAACAGACAGCAGAGTATATACCCAAACTGCATAGTATACACCATTGTACGGGTAGGTTGTTGACCCAATGTCATGGTGTGACATGTAAATCTGTTAGATACAAGCCTTGCCACACATTTTCAAATAAATTCCCATCTTTCCTCAGATGCTTCACACAGGTTCTGGGATGTCAACTTTCACAACAAAATGGAAGACTCTATATGAAGAAACTCCTGGCCATGAGTCTTCTTTACATCAGGGTCACTTGAAGTGCCTGGTACTCAGGACCACTGGAGACTATAGGGCTATGCTGTCCAAAGTGGTGGCCCTGTGAAGCCACTGAGAACTTGGTGCTGAAAGTAGAGAAAACACATCAGGTGTTAGAGCCATAGTGTCCTTATGAGCTATTTTATGCTGATCATGTTGAATGGATATTCTTTGACTATTCCGGGTTAAATGAATAGATTATCAAGCTTAAGTCTTCCTACTTATTTTTTTCTTGTTCTTTCTTCTCCTCCTCCTTCTCCTTTCAGTTTTTTTGGTTTACTTAGACAGTCTTCTTGTAGTGGAGGATGGCCTCAAACTCATTATATAGCTGAGGATGACTTGAGTTGCTGAGTCACATTGTCTAGATAATGTGATGCTAGAAACCAACCCCAGGCATTGAGGATGCTAGAGCAAGTCTGTCTTCCTATTTAAAAATATGGCTAAAAACTGGGATCATAGCCCAGTGGTAGGTTGATTGCCTGCTATGCCTGGAGCCCTAAGCTCAATTATGAGTACAACAGAAACAAAGCAAATGATGCGGGATGCAATGAAAGTAGTCCTAAAAGGCAGTTTTATAGCTGCCCTAAAACAATCAGAATGATGTCAAATAAATAACAATGTACCTTGGAGTCTTGTAAAAATGTGAGCAAGCCAAACTCAGAGTCGGTGAGTGGAAAGAAGCCGTGCAGGGCAAGAATTAATGGAATGAAAACAAAGAACAATATAAAGAATCAAAGAAACAAAGAACTGGCTCTTGGACAAAATAAGCGAGATTGGCAAAACTTGAGTGAAATGAACCAGAAGAAAGAGAAGACCCAAATTAATAAAACTAGAAATAAAAAAATGAACCATTACAACAGATATCAGTGAAATTCAGAAAATCATTAGGACTACTTTGCAACTAAAACTCCACGAAGACACAAGATAAAAATTACAGATCACTATCCTTGATGAACATAGGTGCAAATTTTTTTCAACAAAAATAAATACTTGCAAGCCATATTTGATGTGCAAGGACACATCAAATAGATCATTTACTGAGTCAAGTTATCTTCATTCTAGAGATGTAGAGATGGCTCAAAATATGCAGATCGAGAAATGTAATATATCACATAAACTAAATCAAAGATAGAATTACATGATTATTTTAGTAGCTGACAAAAGGCTTTTGACACAACCCAACATCACTTTTGATAAAAGTCCTAGGAATAGAAGAAATACATCTCAATGTAATAAAGTCTACATAGGACAAACCTGTAGCCAGCACCATACTAACTAGAAACACTCAAAGCATTTCCATTAAGATCAAGAAGAAGATAAAGTATCCACTTTCTCAACTCTTCTTCACTATGGCATTTGCAATCTTAGCTACAGTAATAAGACAAGATAAGAAAATAAAAGGGGTACAGATAGGAAAGGAGGACATACACATGTGCATGTGGTGGACAGAAAACAACCTTGGGTTAGGACAGAATCTTTCATTGGCTTGGAACTTACCAACTAGAGTGGGCCATGGGAATTTGCTTGTCTCTACCTCCCCAGCCTTAGAAACAAGGGTGTTACCATGCCATCCCTGACCTTTAAAAAAAAGACATTAATTCTGAAACTCAACTCAAGTTCTCATGCTTGCAAAACTGCTAAGAGGAAAAACTGAATGGGATAATGGGTAGATTAGTGTGAACTTAATCACACTAATAATAATAATAATAATAATAATAATAATAATAATAGTAAGTAAAAAAGTGAATACTTGTGAGCTATTATTTATGAACAATTTATATTGGTATAGATTTTTGTATATTGATACAAGTTTAAATTATATTTGTTATATTGAATATGCCTCTATTTCTGTATTATACTTTATAGTATTTGTACACCTATGCAAAGTTATTTTGTCAGATCATATGCATGAGTGTTTCTACCTCTGTTTAAGACATTTTGTGTATTGATACAAGTTTAGGATATATTTATCATATTGCATTATATATTTCTACCTCTGATCAAGATATTTATGCATTGTTTATATTTTGAGGTCATTGTCCTCCTTTACTGTACAATTGTTTAAAGATTGTTTAATATTTTGATATGAAGTCTTAATATTTAGGTTATATAGGTATTAAGTATTATAGGTCAATAGTCATTCATGTTTGTTATATTTTTAGTCAGACTACTTAGGTTCTTTAGATACATAGAGATTGTATTCTGCATAAATAGGTAATCTTCAACCACTTCAAAGATCTGTAGAACATGGCATTTAAATAACTTAGGATTCTGTTGATGTGAGACACAATTGCTCCTGGCAGCACCAATTTCTTCCCAAGAGAGTGTTGAGTACCAAAAACATTCCACTTGGAGTTTGTTTTCTTCTTGGCACAACTAGCCTTTGGGCAAGGAACTACCCATGCCTCAACCACTGACAAAATACACCATGTCCAGACTAGACAGCAGGATACAAGAAAAAAGACTGTCAAGTCTTTCCAAGACAGGGTAAAGTTGTTTTGAAATTTTTTCTGCCTCTGAAAATGGTTTATCAGTTACTCTAGGCCTTAGTTGCTTCAACATTGCAAATGAGACTTTGGGTGATTGCTCAGGTAGTCAGTTGTCTCTGTCATCTACTGCACATTTTGGAAGATGCTTGATTGCATTTCCTGCCTATTCAAGTGATATTATCTCCCTTCTCAGGCCTTGGATAGGGTTGAAGACTAGATGTAGTTACTTTCCTTTCATGACTTGGCCAAATTATTTATAAGACTTAGACTCCTTAGTGTAGAATGTTTATTAAAACTTTAGGATATGTTTCTTGCTTAATATTGTTGATGCTGGTTGTAATTCTAACTTTATACATGATATCTGTTCCCAGTGTACATAGTTTTGTTTTAGGTTTAGAACTCTTTTATTTAAACAAAAGGGGGGAGGTGCTGTGGGAGCCACTTGGGCATGGTCTCTTATACTATAAATACAGCTGTAAAGCATGCACTTGCTCTATTTTGAGGGAACTGAGTTGCATGGAAACCTCTGTCAACAGAAGCCTCTGTCAACAGGTGCCAATGTGGACAACTAAATCTGCTTAAATCCTGAGAGAGTTTGGAAAGTAATTCTAGACACAAAAGAACAGAGGTAAGCATGGCTTCTTAGTAGCAGCATTTTCTCAGGTGGGCTCTGTTTGCTAGAGGCAAATGCATTTCATTTAAGAGAGATTTCCTGACTCATCTTTAGCTGCAAAAACCTTGCAGCCCTTTTGAGAGGCTCTGACAGAATGCACTTAAATGGTGTTCATGAATAGCCTACAGCACGCTTCTTGGTGATGGCAGGGACCTTGAAACTCCATAGAGTTGTGGCAGTAAGCATGGCTCCTGCCAGTACTTTCACCATGAGGCTAGACTCTTGGAAAGTTAAGGAATGAGGTGGATCCAGCTGTCAAAACCATAGCTTTAATTCTAGCCATATTGCTTAGCAAATTAAAGACTCATGTGGTCAGAAAAAGAGAAATATAGAGTAAAGATAGATTCAAAGACAAAGAAAACCTCTAAATGGTTTACAGTGTCACTAAAAATATATTTAGACTTTGGAGAGAAAAGAAAAAGTATAAAGTCCTTAAAATAAAAAGAAAAGAAAGATAGTAGTTGGGTGTGGTGGCACACACCTTTAATCCCAACACTTGGGGGGCAGAGGCAGGTAGATCTCTATAAGTTCAAGGATAACCTGGCCTACAGAGTGAGTGCCAGAACAGCCAAAGAAACACAGAGAAACCTAATCTCATAAAACCAAAAATTAAAAATAAAAAGAAAAGAAATAGAGTTTAAAATAAAGCCACATAAAGATGGAAAATACACAGAAAGTCTGGATACTACATGTTATTGTATTACCTTGAATTGTTTGATGGCTTAGGAAGGAGCAACAGCTGCTAAAAGACATTTGGTTATAAATGCTGCTTGGATTATAATTCAAAATAGGTACTTTGAAAATGCCTTGACTTCAAAATTGAAGTCAAAAGATATGTTACTTTGGAAAAGAGGTTTTGCTTTTGTTTACACAGGAAATGAGAAGCTGTGGATTCATTCTGGGTTAGGAAAAATCAGGTTTGATCAAGGAAGACCCCCTGAGAAATCTCAGATAGGTGCTATGGCCCCCATGTCTGCATTCTACATCCAGAACAGATTCAAGACTGCTGCCTGAGATAATCAAGACTCACAGGATACTCCAGTCAGGACTTGATCATAATTCTAAATTTTCTTTAGGTCCAATAAGATTATCAGTGCCCCCAATCAGCAGGAAGTAGCCTGGAAAACTATGCCCACATTCCCAAAGAAGGATTATGGATGTTTTTCTTTGTTTAGAGTGTTGGTTACCAGTTGTTATAGATAATGGTCAGGAAGAAAGTTAAACAGAGGAGATTAGATTCAGAATTCTTGTTTTGAAAATGAAAGGAGGAGGTGCTGTGGGACAATGATCTTATACCCTTTAAAGATTTGTCAGTTGTATTGTTTTAATGTAATTTAATTTAATTTAATTTAATAAAATGCTGATTTACCAGTAGCTAGGCAGGGAGTAGAGGTGGGGCAACTAGAACAGGAAAATTCTGGGCAGAAGAAAGGAGAGTCTGCAGTCATCACCCAGATGCAGAGGAAGCAAGATGAGAATGCCTCATTGATAAAGGTACCAGGCCACATGGCTAACACAGACAAGAATTATGGGCTAATTTAAGATGTAAGAATTAATTTATAAGAAGCCTGAGCTAATAGGCCAACTGGTTTATAATTAATGCAGACCTCTGTATATTTCTTTGGGACTGAATGACTATGGGACCGGGTGGGACAGAAACCTCCGTCAACACAAAACAAACATTTTATCAACTGATCTATCTCTTTAGCCCATCCCAGAAAGTTCTTAGATCGGATAAACACCTTGAGCCAAGTGGCAGGATACCAAATTGACACAGCAAGTCAGTAGCTTTCTCACATACAGATAACAAACGTGCTAAGAACCAAATCAGGGGGAAACCTTATTCACAAGTTCCTAAAATAGACCTTAGAGTAAACCTAATGGAGTAAGGGAACAAGCTCTGGAATGAATGCTCCCCAACACTGAGGAGAGAAATTGACAGTCTTCAGTCAGAAGATGGGAAACCTTCCACACATGGACAGGATGAATGGATACTGTGAGACCATCTATCCTCCTGGATGCAGTCATCAGATTCACTAAAAGAAGGGGAAGGATTAAAAAAAAAAAAAAGGAGAGTATAGGGTATGGGTGGGGCAGTGTAAGCATACAGTGCATATACCATGTGAGATCATCCTCTTATAACTCAGTGCTAGGTCCAAAGACTATAGACAATGGAAGAATTTTAAATAAATTTGGCTGCAAGAATTTTGAGATTATAGCCATCTGTATCAGAATCCCCAGAGGACTGGCTTCAGGACCCCAGCAGGTGGGGAAACCCATGCTCGCCTGAGTCCTTTATATAAAATGGCACTCTGTAACTCCTATACACCCTCCTGTGTACTTCATCATCTCTAGATTACATACAGTGCCTAGCAATCTGTGAATGCAATTTCAGTAGTTGCTATGCCATACTGTTTAAGGAATAATGACACCAAAGTCCATACACACATGTGGTGTTTAAAAAATATTTTCTTTCTGAGCTTGATGGAGTCCACTTGTGTGGGATCTGTGGAGTGGAGGGGCCAACAAAGCTGCCCTTTAGGGAAATGCTGTGGGTGAGCATACCATTTAGAAAATGCTTCTTAGTGACTCCTTCCTGGAAAGCAGTAAGACTCTGGAACACGCTAGATCTGAGCTCTGAAAGACAGGAGTCTGTCTGTGCAAGCCCTGGATGTGACCTGGATAGGGAGGACAAACAGAACTACTTTCCGTCACTGGGACAAACAGAGGTACTTTCTGTCACTGGGTCCGGCTTGCTGTTTGGTGCCAGGGCAACTGTTGCAATTCTCGGTGAGGCTTTCTCTCACCTTGCTCAGAGTCACCATCTCTTGCCAGTTGATCTCGGCCACACCATGATGAAAGCCACAGCTGCTAGCCCCTCCATCCCACAAATCTCACACCCTGTGGATTCCACCAAGCTCAGACGGAAAGTATTTTCCGAACATACCAAACGTGTGTGAGCTTCCTTTTGGTCCTTATTGCTTAAGCACTGCTGCATAGCAGCTCTCTCTGTTGCATTTGCCCATTGTTAGATGTGTTCAATCTTGAGCATCTCTCTGGGTCCTGATAAGAAACAGGGCACTGGGAATGTCTGCTGTGAGGATTTTAATAAAGCTATGCTTAAAAGGGAGAACCAGCTACAACCCACAGCCCTAGCGAGGCTAGGTAACAAGGAGAGCCCAAAGAGGGATGGGACACATGGACTTCCTGGGGAAGCAGAAATAGAAGAGATTTACCAGGTAGACTGGGGGCCGGCGGGGATGGGAGCATGAGGGATTGGGTTGGAGAGGATGGAGGGATGAAAAGGGAGATAATGAAAGAGGCATCTTGATGCAGAGGAGGGGCACATTTTGGGGTCAGGTAAAAACCTGGTACAAGGGAAACTCCCACAAATCTACAGGATGACCCCAGCTAAGACTCCTAGCAATAGTAGACATATGTCCTGAACTGGCCCTCTCCTGTGATCAGCTTGGTGACTACTCCAGTTGTCATCAGAGAAGAGCCTTCATCCAGTGACTGATGGAAACAGATGCAGAGATCCACAGCCAAGCACTGGGCCAAACTTGGGGAATCCTGTTGAAGAGAGGGAGGAAGGATTGTACGAGCTAGGGAGGTCAAAATCATCACAAGGGAACCCACAGAAACAACTAACCTGGGCTTATAGGGGCTCACAGACTCTGGACCAACAGCTAGGGAGCCTGCATGGGACCGACCCAGGCCCTCTACATGTGTGACAGTTGTGTAACTTTATCTGCTTGTGGGACTCTTAGTGGTGGGAGCAGGGCCTCTCCCTAGTGCTTTGGCTGGTTTCAGGGAACCTATTCCTCAGACTGGGTTGCCTTGCCCAGCCTTAACACAAGGGGGGAGCTTGGTCCTATCTCATCTTGATATGCCATGCTTTGTTGATACCCATGGGAGGCCTACCCTTTCGTGAACAGAAACAGAGGAGGAGAGGATTGGGGGGGGGGGAATGGAAGGAGAGGGGGAAGGAAACTGTGGTCGGGATGTAAAATAAATCAATAAAGTTAATAAGAATAAAGGTGTGTGTAGGGGAACCAGGGTTTAGAAAACAATAGGGAATCTACGAGACTCTGGTACTGGCTCCAAGTGAGAGCCAACACTGGTCCTGTGATTAAAGACACACACAAAGTGGGCAGGCATCAGTTCCCAAAAGGCAGAGCTGATGGAGAAGGCAGGAACAGGGCCTCTGCTCTAGAGGCACAACCTGCCTGTCATAGTTCCGAATGAAGAAAACTGGGGAAAATTCACATAATCCCCTCATTCCCCGACTGGGCTTCTCAGGGGGCCAAGTCTTTTGGAAGTCAGAGGGCAAGCAATCCTGTCTACTGTCAGTCTCCTCTATTTGGATATCAAAGCACAAGGTCGGGGTATTGTGGACTTGCTCACCCTATAGGCCCTAAGTGGGTATTTCCTGAAGAATTTAATACGCACTGGCTGCTGTTGTGGCTTGTATGGACTTGGGGTGTGCCCCTCACGGGTCTGTGCATTGAAAGCTTATTTCTCAATGTGGCTATGCTGGGGGGGGGTAGAGTGGAGAGTGGAGCTTAATGGGAGGGGTTAGGTTCATGAGAACACTGTCCCCAGAGGGAGTCACACAGTGTTCCAGGACCCTTGCTGATTCTTGGAGGAGAATCCCTGCTCCTAACTCCCTCTCTCACTATGTGGCCTCTCTCTCACATCTTGTATCTATAAAGTTATAATGAGACCAAGAAGAGCCATGTAAAAAATCCAACAAATAGGGGTTACCAAACTTGGACTTTCCGCTTCCAAAATTGTATACTCAATAAACATTTTTCCTTGAGAATTGTTCAGTCTTGGATATTTTGCTATAGCAATGAAAAATGGACCAAGATGGTTGTTTTTAAAAAAATAAAAACAAGAAAAGGGCTTTTGGCTGTTTAGGCCTTAAATAACAGGAGTCCTATGTGACTGTCCTTCTTTAATTTTTCAGGGAATGTTTAATGTCAGTGTGTCAAACACACACACACACACACACATGCACACACACACACACACACACACATGTACAAATCATATGAGTATGGGTCTGTGAATTTCCAAAATGTAACAAGTACTCAGACCAAAGCAGAGACCTTTGTGGTACCCAAGAAGCCCCTGTGCCTCCTGTTGATCACAACCCCCATAACCACTTTCTTGACATGTATTATAAATTAGTTTCTCTGGCTTTGAGCTTCATACATGTAGAATAATACAATGCATGCAATTTTGTGTTTAAATTCTTTAATTTCACAATGTTTTGTGAAGTGTAATGTAATGCTTGTATACTTTGGTTTTTTGAGACAGGGTTTCTCTGTGTAGCTTTGGAGCCTGTCCTGGAACTCTCTCTGTAGACCAGGCTGGCCTCAAACTCACAGAGATCCACCTACCTCTGCCTCCAGAGTGCTGGAATTAAAGGCATGAGCCACCATCACCACCCTGCTGTGTTTGTATATCCTTAAAGAAGTATAGTGTTCAAATGTTTTAACACATAAAGATTCATCCATTCTGTTCACATGTAAATGTGCATGTTTTATAGGGGAGGAAACTCTGGGTTTTGCACACGTGATATATATATATATATATATATATATATATATATATATGAATAATTTGCATTGGTATAAATTTTGCCTTTTTGATAGAAATTTAAGGTCAATTTTGTTATATGTATATGTATTTCTAATCTTGATTAAGGTATTGTGATCATGTAGTTAATTTAAAAATGTAATGTATAATTAGGAAATATAGGTTGTTAATGGATAATCATCAATAATAGGCTTGTAGTCATATTAGATTTTCTAGATATATAGAGATATATTTCAGTTAGATAGACATTCTTCATATCTTTCAAAGACTGCAGAATATGACATTTAATGTTTTAATAACTTAAGAATTTTCATGACAATGAGACATGTCTGTTCCTGGCAGTACCCATCTACTTCAAGAGGAAGATGGACATTGAAGAGGCTCCTTATGGAGTTTGATAGCCATTTGGGCAAAAAACTGCTCTTGCCTGGACTGATGCATAAACTGGACACAAAGAACCCACAGAGAGAGGACTGCTGAACTTGTCTAAAGGTAAGATAGTCTTTCGGGGTTCCTGATTCATGAAAGAGTCTGTGAGACATTCTGCAGGATACAAAAGAAAGTGACTGAAATGTCTTTGAAATTTTCTGCTTCATGGAAATATCTGTTGGATACTATGGGCCTGTAGGCCGAAGATGGATGCCCCAGTGGTACAAAAGAACTTTGGGTGACTGTCCAGGCAGCAAGACGTCTCTGTCATTTCTAGAGTTTTAGAAGTTGCTTACTTCTTGTTTACTTAGGTAATATTATATCCTTCTAGAGTCTTTGATGGAGTTGAAGAATGGTTAGTTACAGTTATAGTTTTACTTAGTTATGATAAAGATAAAGTAGATATAAATATTGTAACTGTAATTCTTGCTTGATAACTGTTTTGTTATATGTAATTTTATTATGATAAAGTTAAAGCCTTTCTTTTTTTGTTTAAACAGAAAAGGGGGAAATGATGGAGAAGGGTCATCTGTCTATGAGTTAATTTCATTGGTTAATAAAGAAACTGCCTTGGCCCTTTGATAGGACAGTAGCTTAGATAGGCAGAGTAGACAGAACAGAATGCTGGGAAGAAGGGAAGTGAGGCAGACGCTATAGCTCTCCTCTCCAAGATGGACATAGGTTAGGATCCTTCCTGGGAAGCCACCACTTCGTGGTGCTACACAGATTATTAGAAATGGGTTAATCAAGATGTGAGAATTAGCCAGTAAGAGGCTAGAGCTAATGGGCCAGGCAGTGTTTAAAAAAATAGTTTCCGTGTAATTATTTTGGGTAAAGCTAGCTGGTGGCCAGGAGCCCTCCCAGGCAGCGGAAAGCAGCCCGCCGCTCCATCTACACAATAGGCAGTTGATATTCTAGTGAAACCCATCCCAACCCTATCTGTCCTGCTCTGATGGGCATGGACATGGGTGTTGTTGGGGTTTCTGTCCTGTCCAGTTTTCTGCAATCATTAAGTCCCAAAGAAATCACACAGAGGTCTACATTAGTTATAAACTGATTGGCCCATTAACTCAGGATTCTTATTAACTCTTATAACTTATATTTGTCCATATTTCTTATCTGTGTTAGCCACATGGCTCAGTACCTTTTTCATCAAGGCAGTCACATCTTGCTTTTTCTGTGGCTGGGCCAGGACTGCAGAAGAATGGGCTTTCCTCTTCCCAGAATTCTGTTCTCATTGACATACTTCTACTTCTTGTCTGATTGTCCCACCTATACTTCCTGCCTGGCTACTGGCCAGTCAGCATTTATTTAAAATATAATTGACAGAATATAGACACCACTCCCCCCTTTAAAAAAAAGAACTCTGAATTTAATATCCTTTGTTCAGCTTTTCTCCTGACCATTAGTCATAACAACTTGTAACCAACATTCTAAACAAAGGAAAATATCCATAGTCCATTTTTTGAGAAGTAGGCATAGTTTTCAAGGCTATTTCCTGATGGTTGGGGGTGCTGATAATCTTATGGGACATAAAGAAAATTTAGAATTATGATCAAGTCCTGACTGGAGTATCCTGTGGGTCTTGATCATCTCAGGCAGCATCTTGAATCTGTTCTGGATGTAGAACTCAGACATCTAGGCCATCTGTTCCTACCAGAGATTTCTCGGGTGGTCTTCCTTCACCAAACCTGTTTTTCTTAACTCTGAATGAGTCCACAGCCTCTCATTTCCTGTGGAAGCAAAAGCAAATTCTCTTCTCCAAAGTAACATACCTTTTGACTTCAATTTTGAAGTCAAGGTATTTTCAAAATACCTATCTTGGATTAATTCAGCAGCATTTATAAACAAATATCTTTTAGCAGCTATTGCTCCTTTCTCAGCATTCAAACATCTCAAAGAGAACATATCAACATACAGTATCCAGACTCTCTGTGTATTTTTCATCTTTATGTAGCTTTATTTTAACCTCTATTTCTTTTATTTTTAATTTTTGGCTTTTAAAGACAGGATTTCTGTGTATCCTTGTCCTGGAACTCACTCTGTAGACCAGGTTGAACTCACAGAGATCCACCTGCCTCTGCCTCCCAAGTGCTGGGATTAAAGGTGTGTGCCACCACACCAACTACTCTTTTCTTCTTTTTTCTTTTAAGGACTTTAACCTTTTTCTTTTCTCTCCCAAGCCTGCATATATTTTTAATACACTGTAAATCATTTAGAGGTTTTCTTCATCTTTGAATCTATCTTTACTTTATCTCTCTTTTTCTGACCACACGAGTCTTTAATTTGCTAAGCAATATGGAGAGAATTAAAGCCATGGCTTTGATGGTTGGATCCAGCCCATTCCTTAGCTTTCTGAGATTCCAGCCTCATGGTGGGGGTACCAGCTGAAGCCATATTTATTGCCACAACTGTATGGCGTTTCCAAGGTCCCTGCCACCAAGCAAGCTGCAGCAGTCTCCTCACGAACCACACACAAATGTTCTGTAGCCGGACCTCCTGCCTGAAAGAGTCAGAGTTTGTGCTGGCAGGACGGCCTAGAAAGCTAGCATTTTAAAATGGCATGGTTTTTTTCCTGCTACAGCTGAAAACCAAACAGCATGCAGTCAGCTTTTCATCAACACCATTTAAGTATTTTGTGGCAGGACCTCTTAAAAGAGCTGCAAGGTTTTACAGTTAAAGCTGAGTCAGGAAGCCTCTCTTAAATGAGAGCTCTTATCTCTAGCAAACAGAGGCCACCTGAGAAAATGCTGCTATCAATAAGCTGTGCTTAACTCTATCCTTTTTTGTCTAGAATTACTTCCCAAGCTCTTTCAGGCTTTTAAGTAGATTTGGTCAGCCCCACATTGGCACACCATATGTTGTCAGGGTTTCTGTCCTGCCTGGTCCCCTGCAATCATTAAGTCCCAAAGAAATCACACAGAGGTCTACATTAGTTATAAACTGATTGGCCCATTCGCTCAGGATTCTTATTAACTCTTATAACTTATATTAGCCCATATTTCTTATCTGTGTTAGCCACATGGCTCAATACCTTTTTCAGCAAGGCAGTCACTTCTTGCTTATTCTGTGGCTGGGCCAGGACTGCAGAGAAATGGGCTTTCCTCTTCCCAGAATTCTGTTCTCATTGACCTGCCTATACTTCCTGCCTGGTTGTCCCACCTATACTTCCTGCCTGACTACTGGCCAATCAGCATTTATTTAAAATATAATTGACAGAATATAGACATTTGTCCCACACCACATGGGTACAGACAAAGCCAGTTATGTTTATTCCTAGATGTCTTCCTCAATAGATTCAAGTGTTCACTAAAATTCACAAAAATATATGTATAGCTCTGGTGTTATGTTCACTAGGTTTATTCCTTGGCCTGGTATGTTTGTGCTAAGAAGAACGATACCACTGGCTTTTAGATATTATGAACAGCATGCTTCTGAACATATTTCTGTAGGGGGCTTTTGGGGACATATGTGTGTATATATAGATACATGCATTGGAATAGCATCTCCATTCCATAAACTAAACCTTTACCTTTGGTAGACAGTGTGAGTTTTCTGAAGTCATATTCCCAAGGCAGCTGGCAAGAGCTCTGACTGCACCATGTTCCCACTATTGCTATAGTCTTCCATTGCTGTGAGGGTGCTGGTGTCCCACTGTGCTGCCTTTCTCTGGTGACCAATGAAGTTGACTCCTCTTCAGATTGGCACACAGGGAAGATGGCAGAAAAAATGGCCTGGACATGGGCATTTCCTTGGAACGCTCAGATTTGGGAGTCATGGTTCAACTTACTCATCGACATCTGAACCCTGAAGTGGACATTGGCCACATGAATCTGACGTTAGGGCAGAGGCCAGAGGCAGAGCTGGCCATCTAGGAGTCAGCGGCCTGTCACAAGTCTCAAGGACAGATGAGGTCGTGTGAAGAGTGAGTCAAAGAGAAATGGCTGTGAGGACCCAGGATAAGAACTCTGGGGAAAGAAAGACCCAGCAAAGAACATTGAGATATGGAGCAACCAGGGAAGTAGGAAGGACAGCTAGAGAGAGGGATAAGAAGAATACAGAGAAAAGAGACTAGTGCCATCTCCTTTATGCAAATAGAAAATAACCCGAGGGTCGCTAGAAATCCCAATGCACTCATTATCACAGTGAGTGGGGATGGATTGAGTAAGGTCTGTGGTTATCAAACTAGATTACAAAACAAAATAGCACAAGTTGAGTGATGTGTATATTAACTGTAAGAGTACAGGGTAAATTAAAGTTAAAAGATGAGAGAAGATATGCCATGCCAAACACTGCCCCCAAAGCAAGCGGCTACCGTTGACCAAAAGCCAGGTAGACTCCCTGCGAAAGCACCATTAAGATCAGATGATGTTTTCAAAACAGCAGAATTGATTCTCCATGAAGATGGTGAATTCTCAATGTGTGTAGGCACAAAAACACTCTCAAAATATGCTAAACAAAAAACTGACAGAACTAGAAAGACCTGGAGGCACATCCATTCGCAGTGGGGGACTTTGTCACTTGGATCTCAAGAAAATAGACAAGCAGGGGGAAGCCCAGGAAATGTGTCTAAGATCTACAAAGCATAGATAACAAATGTGATACCCGGCTGTCACCAAACACTGTGCACACAAGAATTCCTGTTCTTTCCAGATACGCGTGGAACATTTATGCTGGCCAGAAAAGAAGTCAAAACAAATTTCAAAAGATTGATATTACTCAGAATCTGTTCTCTGACCACAGAAGAATGAAGCTGGAAATCAATAACGAAAGAACTAGAAATTCCGAAAATGCTTGGAAATGAAGCAATATACTTTTAAATAGGTCAAAGAAAAAATTCTCAGTGGAAACTGAAAAATATCTTTAAATGATAGTGAAAATACGACATCAAAATATGGGGATATGGTTAAGTCTCTGAAGAAAATTTATAGTCTTAAGTGCTTGTATTTTAAGATATCTAAAAGAATAAAGCACAAAATCAAGTTATTTGCCCCCAGAGAGAAAAAACAGCAGGAAGTCCATCCAAAGGAAACTAGAGGAAAATAATAAAGGTGAAGAGAAGTTAGTGAAATAGAAACATTTTTAAGAAAGCCAGTCTGCCTTAGACATCTCTTAAAACATTTCAGAAAGTCAGCTCTTGTACAAGAATTGATTCTCTTGCGTTAGATTGGAGACAGGCATATGTACCCAGTATTGTCAACGCAGTGAGAACCCCATTTTGGGGGGTTGTGATATGTGTCCGGTACTGTCAATACAGTGAGAACCCCATCCTTGGGGTTCATGGGTTCTGGCCAGGGAACTCACCACCACTGTTTAGCTAAACTGACTTGACTCAGCCTACATTCTAAATATTTGTTTATACTCATAGACAAATGCTGTTCTTGCCCTTAAAGGACCCACTCTTTGCAGTGGAGGGCAGTCACTGCCGACTGGTGGCTTCTCAGGATGCTGAGAGTGACAGCCCCAAGTACCACCCCTTCTAACTGTTAGGGAGCAACAAGGAAAAAGGAATGGAAAGCGTGTGAGAACTGGAAGACAGAGACCGAGCAGCATTGCCTCCAGGGCTTGGCATGGCCGCTGCAATCATGGAAGCTCAGCAGTGACTGTATTGGGTCCACACAAGGCAGGGACTGTTTATAGTCGATCACAAGATCAGGTCACAGCTCACGGGGCCCGTACTGAACTTTTTGCTGGATTCTGGGGGAGGAACAGTCATTGCTGACAGCTGTGTGTCAGTGAGCCCGCTAGGCTCCAATGGATAGCTCCTAACTGTGGCCACACACGTGATCATGGTTAAAACCAGTGGGCCACAGAACAAGAATCTGTGAATGTAGGATGGGGCCTGTAGGAAGGAGAGGGACTGACAGGGACGGGAAGGAAATTAAAGAGAGTGAGGGTGTGGATGGAATCAGAATGAACTATATACAGGTATGAAATCATCAAAGAACACATAGAAGGATGATGCAGATGGTAGATGCTGGAGAGTCTGAGAAAAGAAAGATGAAGGGAGAGAGAAAAGGAGAGGGAGGAAGAAGGAAAGGAGGAAGGGAGAGGGCAAATTGGCTACTCAAAATGAAAAGGAGGATATCAGACCATATCCTACAAAGTTTAAAGTTTATTATACCATATTATGAACAATATTTCAAAGGTTTAAAATTTATAAAAGCTGACATAAGAAGAAATAGAAAACCTTGAAATCATCTTATACCTGTTAATGTTGTTGTAGCTAACAATGTCCACACAAAACACTCTCCAGGCATAGAGTACTTTCTCCCAAGTTAATTGGCCCCAGATTTGGGGAGGGGAGATGACACAATTTTTATATAATCATTTGTATACATTAAGGAAGAGAAAATATTTGCTATTTTTTAAAATGTAACTTGGACACACACACACACAAAACTAATCTGCACAGGAAGGAAAATTACAGATTAATCTGTCAAAAGGACACAGAGGCCAAAACAACAAATTAGCTGTTTGGAGTCAGTGAAAGAGCAAGATGACAATGATTCATGAGCAATTGGACCTGTTCCAGTAGTGAAAGTGTAGCTTCGTATCAAATAATCACTGTAGTCCATCATACTGTCAGAATGAAGGAAAAGACCACTGCTTCGCCTAAGCTGACACAGAAGCCATTTTAATGGCGTCACCACATGTCCATGATCCCTAAAAGCACTCTTTGTAGATGGGCAAGCATGCCAGCCACTCTGTAATCTCAGCTCCCGGGAGGTGTTGACAGAATCCCTGGAACAAACTGGCTAGCCATCCTTACCAGGTCAGTGAGGTCTGGGCTCAAGTGAGAGACCCTGCCTCTAGACAGAAGGTGGGGAGCCTCAGGGAAGTCACCAGCGTCAAACTGTCACACATGCATGCACGCACAGACACACCACATATGTACATATACACAAACATCCATACATACACACACAAATACCACACACCATTCACACATGTGAAAATATACTGTTAGGAACAGAAGATAATTTACTTAATTAGATACAGTATTTGTTTTAATTTTTAAAGAACTGTCAAGCATTGTACATAAAGACAATATATTGAAAACTTCCTAAGAATAGGCAAGGTTGTCTGTTCTCACACTTCTGTGTATTGTGCTGTGTTTTTTTTTTTTGGTTTTTTTTTTTTT
>NC_022014.1:884735-885932 GCF_000317375.1 Microtus ochrogaster
CCTGCCTCTGCCTCCCGAGTGCTGGGATTAAAGGCGTGCGCCACCATCGCCCGGCTGTGCTGTGTTTTAAACGGTGCAGAAAGGTGCGTGAATAGAGCTGACTGCTTTCCTAAGAAGAATGTCACCACTATCTGAAAAACAAAGCCACGTTCATACTAAACCTGGAGCCTGCAGACAAACTGCATGTAAATTCTGAAGGTCACTGAATAGAGCAGCTGTGCATAAAAATATGCGTAACAGCAAACAGCACAAAATGAACAACGCGCTGAAAGAATACTGTGTGAGTTAGTATAAAATTATAACATGCATGAGAAAAACCAATGCCTAAGTACATGGAGGGTCCTTCCACATCCAGGGTTGTAAAAATGTCAACCTTACTACTCTCTCAGATTAACTACAGGCTTAATGCAATTCAACGAGCACTTGCTATCATACCTGATGACCTGAGTTGATCCCTGGGCCTGGGACCCACATAGCAGAAGAGAATTGACTCCTGCAAGTTGTCTGTTGGTGTCCACAAGCCTGTACCCATGTGTATTCTCTCTCTGTCTCTCTCTCTCTCTCGTACACACTCTCTCTTGGTCTCTCTCATTAGCTCTCTCGGTCTCTCTCTTTCTCTCTCTAAATGAACGTGAAAAAAATGAAATTTATGCCCTGGCAATGCTGGAACATGCCTAGGCAACCTGTATATGGCGATGCAATGAAAGAAACACGTGCATTCATCCAGTTACCATTTAGTAGTGTGCTTAGTGAGCTTGTATTCTTTCCATGGTGTCTATTCCTGGTGGTTCCTTCCTATATTCCATTGTGGTCATGCAGAACACAGGAAGTTGTTTCAATTTTCCTGTATTTGTTGAGAGTTGCTTTTCAGAGAAAGTTCCATCAATTGCCTTCCTTATTTTGTTCAGTTCTTGGTTTTGGTCCTCTTCGAGTATGTTTATGCCTGCTTTGAGTTGTTTAAACCAAGCTCGTTCTTTTAAATTCTTTGGCTGGAAGTTCCTCCAGGTCGCTCTTGTTGGGAGCCATTACTACGGGATGAGTGGTTTTCAGAGGGACGTGTGATCTTCTGTGACGTTTTTGTAACTTGCACATCTGGAGTCCAGGGTTAGTTGAATCTTTTTGTTAAAATCATCTTTCTTCTTTCAGTGGAAGTCTCTCTCTCTCTCTCTCTCTCTCTCTCTCTCTCTCTCTCTCTCT